>NC_073409.1:0-300000 GCF_028641065.1 Leucoraja erinaceus | reverse complement strand
CTTGTCAACAGATATGTAAAGACAAAAGGCTGTGAGAAGAGGAGTGAAATGTGAAACCAGTTATAAATGCAGCTGGTTTTGAAGTGAGGTATTTATTGATGGACTGCCTTCAATTGGTAACTTTTGAGAAGGGCGCATGGGTTGTAAAATCCTGGAAAATTCTTCAAACATGAAGATTGCTTTAAACTGCTTGAAATTAGTCTTCAAATGGAAAAATTGACACTTTATGTCATTTTAAGATTTTATTGGCACTTTAAGATTTTATGTCACTTGAAGGTCCTTTTCAAATTTTTTTTTTTAGTACCTGATTTGAGTAAAACCTGCAGTCCTGAAACAGGTTTGGGAACATTGACACCCGTTGTTGTGCTTTGATTGATGGATTTACCACTATTTTAGTTAAGTGCACATTATGTTAGTGGATTTAATTTTTCAAGTTGATATGAAGCTTGTCATTACAATGAACTAATTTGTGCATCCTTGTTGAAGCTTGATGAAGGTTTACGACATTGACCTCATGCATCTATAGTGCTGGCGTGACTCACTAGCATGTTCCATCACCACTGTAGAAGAAATCCAGAACTGCAGCAAGAACTGCAAATCCAAAATGCTGTGGCAGCTGGCGATGTTCATACAGTGCGCAAGATGTTGGAGCAAGGCTATTCTCCTAATGGTCGAGATGCTAATGGATGGACACTACTGCACTTCTCTGCAGCCAGAGGCAAGGAACGTTGTGTTCGAGTCTTCTTAGAGCACGGAGGTAAGTGAAAGAAGCACATGAAATCTGTTATAACAAGGAACTGCAGTTGCTGGTTTATGCCAGAGTATTCTAAAAAATGTACTGTATTACAAAAAGTTTATCCCAAAGAATTGTTTTTGTTTTGGTATTTGAAATTATTATCATATTTGTTGGCAATTTTTTTTGAAGCAACCTTACAATTTACTTTAAGGATTGTATTGAATGATATGGAAGTATGGGGATTTTAAGTCTTATTAAAAAATATAGCAAACTTTCTCAATTTGTGAAGGTACTATTAATCAATTCTTGCGTAATACCATTTACTGTAATCATTGGGTAAGTGGTGTCAATTCATGCGTCTTTTTTGCTATAACAGTGCATCACTCTCCACTCAAGAATACACTGTACCAAAAATCTCCGATGAACTTCATCCAGCCTTTTCAATTTTGAAAAATTTTGTTAATAAATCAATCTCCCAGGAATGTATCCCTTTTGTTAATCGAGGGTATTTGTAGATAACATGGGTGATTTTATACTACATTATAATTGTATCATTAGTCTAACTGGTAGTTATTATACACCTTCTCAAGTGGTCAATTTGATTTGGTGCCAAAGCAAACATCTCTTGTCTTGCCTGGATTTTGTTTCAGTTCTGTGCGGTCTGTGCACTATATGGTAGCAAAATACTTGCTTTGGCGTGACAATATGCGAATGATGCAATGTAAGGCCTTAGAATGGAGTGGAATAGTACAAGAGTATTGTTGCTAAATTGTTTGGCAAGTATCTGAGTTGCAGTTGTGTGTTCAATGTCGCCAATGCAGCTGGGAAATTTAAATTCAAGTAACTAAATAGACATTGTTTTTTTTTTAAAACCCTAATCTCCGTATCAGTAAGCGAGACATAACCAGAGTGATGAAAAATATCTCTGGTTCAGCAATGTGCTGCATGACAGAAATATGCTGCCCTTGTGCAATCCTGTCCTGCATGAGACTCGGGTCAGCAGAGCGCTGTTTAGTTCAGGGAGATCGGTTGACAATGAACTTTGCATTTGCCATTGATACTCATCCTATGAATGGATAAGATGTTGAGAGGCAGCTTACAAATTGAATGAGAAAGATGGAAATTAATTTTCTTCCCAACTAAACTTCTTGATATTTAGAGTGGGAAGTAAAATTCCCTTATTGAGTATCCATCACATATGGTAGGTTATCGTGCTTAGTGTAGACTTTGCAGATTTGATTGTTATACAATGTATTCAAGATCATCCGCAACCCTTTACTTCTGTGGTTTGAGGTTCCCATCTGCTTCAAAAGGTCATCTCTGATATCAGTGCCCAAGAAGAGAACAGTTACTGAATCCATGACTGTAAGCACTTGCATCCACCGTAATGAAATGCCATGCCGCCAATCAACTCCTGCCTCAGAAATGACCTGGACTGCTTCAACGTGCCTATCACCACAACCGCTGATGTTATCTCACTGGCTTTTCTCCACTCTGCTCTAGACCAACTGGATATCAGGGATACACACATCCATCAACTATAGCTCAGTGTTCAACACTATCATCCCCTCCACGCTCTGACACCTGGGCCTCTGTAGCTCTCTTTGCAGCTGGGTTATTGACTTCCTCATCTCACTCCTCAATCAGTGTGACAACATCCTCTCCACACTGGCCATTTATGCAGGTGCACCTGCATCGTATGCTTAGCCCTTTGCTCAACTCTCTTTAAACCCTTGGCTATGTGACCAAGCACTGCTCCAATGGCAGCTATAAATTCACTGATGACACTTAGAGGACTTTGCATATACAAAGTTATGAGGGTATGGCAGAGGTGTCCAAGACCTGAGGGCATTGGTTTAAGCATAGGAACGAGACATTTCGAGATCTGAGCAAGAATGTTTTCCTACCCAGAAGATGGTTGCAATGTGGGACATTGTTCATGAAGGTGGTCGAGGTAGATACCCTCACAGTGTATAAACCAAGATGAGTCATGATCTAAAAGGCAAAGGACCAAGTGCTAGTAAATGGGATTCATATAATAAGATCTTGTTGGCTGGCATACACATGGTGGGCTGAAGGGTTTGCTTCTATGAGACTCTGTGCTCTTTCTAATGCTTGTGCAGTTCCCCTTTTAAATAACAAATCAAATAGTTCACCACCTGACAGTGTTACAAGTCTTCACTTGTTTAGGTATTTAAAAAAAAAACTCAGTCCAATTTTTGTTTTTCATTGAAAGATACACCATGGAAATATTCTCCTACCAAGTCCATGCTGATCAATCAGCCATTCACATCAGTTTTATGTTATCCCACATTCATGTCCACTCCCTGTACACTAGATGGAATTTACAGAGGCCGATTAGCTTACAAACCTGCATCACTTTGGAATGTGGGAGGAAATAATAAGAATTAAGAATTTAATAAGAATTTAAATCTTAACATGTATTTGGTGACTCTACTTTGATGGAGATTGCCACGAGTGCACTCATCAACCAAGCAGCTGTGCAGCTGCAAGGGGAGCCGCTCAGCCGTTATAGAAGTGGGGAGCATGATTAGTCTCCTCACATGATGTTGCCTTCATCAGCTTGGGGCACCCTGCAGTGCACGTTAAGGAGATGTGGAGACCTTGCTGTGACTGCTACGGTGCTGCACAATGTGACAAGCCAAGGTCTACAGCTGGTCCAGAGCAAGCAATGCAAAGACTGAAGCGCTCCAACCAAGAGCGAGATAGTTAGAAGGAAGAAGACTGGCAGGGAAATATCCCTCCTTGGCATTCACTGTTCATCTCACAGCTGACTGTATAAGGGGAGCATTGTTAGCACTTAGGAGATGGTGAACTATTCCAGCAGAAAGATGCATATCCTCAGGAGCAGTGAAATCATAATTACCACTGTAATCCATGGCATTGTGATCTCTACCAAGTGCACAATACTTCAGCAGTGAGATGGGAAATACTGACTATGCATAAAATATGTTTCCCACCCTGTTTTTCAGATCCTTGTGCAATGATTATAGCACATGATTGAAATGCAGCTCTGATTACTTAAACTTTCAGCTGTACAGTGGTGGTCTGAACAAGGGTCTCGACCCAAAACGGCACCTGTTCCTTTTCTCCAGAGATGCTGCCTGACCCGCGGAGTTACTCCAGCACTCTGTGTAACGTCACCTATCCATGTTCTCCACAGATGTTGCCTGACCCGCTGAGTTACTCCAGCACTCTGTCTATCTGTGAGCAGATTACTTTGAGATACATTGTGTGGATATGAACCCGTTTGACTCAAATGTAGACTCAAAGAACTAAATGTTTTTACTGATAAATTTCAGTGAGCATTGAGCCAGAAACCTCGTACTTTTTACCAATGTATTCAGGATTTCTGCACTGTTTTTTGTTTTGTATATTTTTTATTCTGAATAAAGTTTACTTTTTGAAATATAAAATAATGGCTTTTCCTGTTCACATTTTCCAGATCATTAACGCTGCATTACTTAGTGACATTTTATGATTTTGTTTCAGCCTTCTAACATGTTACATAACCATGAAGTGTTATATGGTATTCCTGACTGATTTGTTTCCTTGCTCTTTTGATGGTTTTAACAATGCAACAGGTGGCAGAGTTACCCAGTGAAGAGGATGGTCACTTTGAGATCACTTTTCAAAATTCCTATGTGGTGCTATTCTTGATATATGTAATAATGTAATCATGGTTTACATGGTCTGAAATGAACGCCTTGTATTTTAAAGCTGATAATTTTGCACTGATTACTGCAACATCTCTGCAATGTATTTGTAAACAAATTTCAAGTAATAATAAAGAAAATAATATCAAGTATAAAAAAGAAAACTGCTTTTGTCTCAACTTTCTGATGTAGCAACTGTAAATTTATATAAATTGTGACCAATCGGGACTTTATTAAAAAAATTATTTTAACTTGCATGCCATGTGTAGGCAGCAAATTAGTTTCATCTAATTGCAAGTTTCCAAGTCAGAAACTTGTGGATTGGAGTCTTGTTCTATAAATTGGATATCTGCTTGAGGCAGATGCCTCAATGGTCACATTTTGCACTTTCAGGAGAGATGGTAAAGGTACGTCCCCTCTGCATTCTCAGAAGAACACTGAAGATTTGGGCCCATGCAAACGGTTCATCAATTCATTGGATGCTGCATTATCGATGTTATTTTGTTTCTATGAGAAACACGTCAGGACATTTGAGAAATAAAGTGTTATGCAAGTTTATGCCTTCGCAGTAAGGAATTCCCTATTTTTAAAATCTTGCTTTGAATAATTTTTTTTTATCGTTTCCTGGTGTGTTACACACTCGGTGATTATTGTTCATTTTTTGTTTTCATGAGAGTATTAGGTGGAGTGAAAGACAAGTGAATGCCCTGAGCACCTCAGGCAATGCATACATTCCCCTGGAGATAGTTGGGATTTCTACAAGAATAGAAAAGTTGTTGAGAGTTCAACACATTTTATGCTGCTAGTCCAAAAATCAATAGTTACCACTTAAAAATTGTGGCATTTTAAACTTTCAGTGCATTAAAGACCACTGCCATTATTGGTAGTTTATAGTATTTTTATGTTGTACATGAATGAAACTTTGTGGGCAAATACTTTAAAAACAAACACAGTGAGTCCTGTATATTACTCGTAACAGTAAATCACATGAAACAAATATCTTTAGAGTTAAAGGCTTTGGATAATGATATCTCGTACAGTAGAACACAGAATTCCTTCAGTTTGAAGAAAGATCCTGACCCGAAACATTGTCGATCCCTGTCCTCCAGCGATGCTGCCTGATCCGCTGTGTTATACGAGGTTGCAAGATTCCAGCATCTGCAGTTCCTTGTGTTACAACTAATAATGTTCAGAATAGAAATAACCAGTTTGATTTCTACTTGATGGTAAGTTGGCTGATATCAGTTAACTAAGCAATTGTGGTCACACTTGTGCTCAGCATCAATGGGCTAGATAGAATGAAAATTGCCTCCTGTAGTTGTTTCTATGGATCACAATCCAGCGGCCCTGGGGAATTGCGCAGGTACAGAGAGTAATGCAGGAATTGATCGGGTGCAGTTATAATTAGATTGTGACATCTGCTACAAGTTATCCGGTGTTACAAGAAGATTGGGACATGGAGAATGCTGTACCTACTGGTAGCAGATCACCATCATACAACATGCATTCATGTAACACTTTATTACACCAGTTTACCACAGCAAATCAATTACACTCAAAGTTCAATTACTTGCTATGAAATTTATCAGCTGATTTGCAAGTTGCAGGATTCCCACCAAATAAAATTCAACGAGTATTATGGCTAGGACTGCACCAAGAACACGGCTATTTCTTGTACAATGCCTTTTGATTTTTAACAATTACATTTATATTTGCCAAGATTATCCAGGACCTATACTGCAGAAACCTATTTTTTTTATGCTTCACCAGTCAGTGCTAGTCTTTGTGCACCACTAAAACCATTCAGTAGTTGTTTCAGTGCAGAGAAGGTTTACAAGGATAGTGCCAGGATTTTTGAAGGTCTGAGCTATATGGAGAGGTTGGGCAGGCTAGTACTTTATTGCTTGGAGTTCAGGAGGATGAGGGGTAATCTTATAGAGGTGTATAAGATCATGAGGAGGATAAATTAGGTAAATGCACTGAGTCTTTTACCCAGAATAGGGGAATCAAGAACCAAGGGACATGGGTTTAAGGTGCAAGGGAAAAGATTTAGTAGGAACCTGAGGGGTAACTTTTTTTTATACAGAAGGTGGTAAATATATGGAACGAGCTGCCTGAGGTGGTCGTTGAGGCAGGTAATCTTACAACATTTACAGACATTTTGACAGGTATGTGGATAGGAAATGTTTAGAGGGATATGGGCCAAATGCGGCAGGGGAGACTCGTGTAGGTGAAGTGTCTAGTTGCCCTAGACAAGTTGGGCTGAAGGGCCTGTTTCCATGCCACATGACTGACTATGACTAGCGCTTTATAATTAGCAAAAATCCTGATTATGTTCTATTTTGAAATGGCAATCACTTGCATCTGATGAAAATGCCATAAGCAGTACAATGCTGTTGTGCTACTACATGGTAAATACCGCATGTGTGGACTGTATGCCTAGTTGCTATCTTGTAGCTTTACTTTTGAAGTTCTGTTATTCAAGAGTGAAGAGCATGCATTTATGTCTTTCATAATCTCAGTGGCCCAATTGTTGTGCAGCTGTTAAAGCCATTCTCTGGCTGTGTACACAATGTGATAATTGGCTGATCATTAAGGGGTCTGCTATTTAGCTTTGAGATGAAAATAAATTTCTTCACAGGTGTTGAATCATTTACAACAAAACAGATATGAAACGATCAGGGGTTATGGAGATTTTCCTGCACTGTGGATGAAGTTTACGAACTCAAGCTCAAAGAGTTCATCTTCATCTGTTTTAGGTGTTGGGTGCGAGATAAATTTTCTTCATACATCCAGAAGTTACGCTTCAATTAGTCATGGATTTTTCTTGTGTCTAATAGAAAGGCCAGACAGGACTAAGTTCAACCTCGCAGTTGAGAAACGGCACCTCCAACGGCAGCTGTGTCTCAGTATTACAAGGAGATGTCAGCCTGGAGATTGAGCTTGAATCTGGTGTGGAAATTGAACATGCATGGTTCTGACACAAAGATGCGATTGTTACCTCTGTGGTTCAACAGATGAATCAATCCTACCACATTCAGTGTCACATGAACCTGTCACAGTATCAAGTTAACTTGACGCTTCAGATTAAATGAGGACTGATGTGTTTGTCACAGGCTGTGAAATAAGCTCAACCCATTCCCTGGACAAGTCAAATCAGCTAAAGATTGGCTGCAGAGGGCAAAGGCCACAAGATATTCAGAGAACATTTCTTTCATCTCTTGGAATCGCCTCATACCTCTGAAAGTTTTGATCATATAGTTTTACAATACATACAATTAATTAACTTTGTATATTAAAATTAGATAAGTACTGTCCTTTAAATTGTTTTTAATCTTTTTCAGCTGACCCCACTGTTAAAGATCTAATTGGAGGCTTCACTGCTCTGCATTATGCAGCCATGCATGGTCGAGCAAGGATAGCACGCTTGATGTTGGAATCGGAACACAGACCTGATATAATTAATGCTAAAAGCAATGATGGGTGGACCCCTCTCCATGTGGCTGCCCATTATGGCAGAGACTCGTTCGTCAAACTTTTGCTGGAGTTTAAAGCTGAAGTTGACCCTCTCAGCGACAAAGGCACTACCCCACTTCAGCTGGCCATTATCAGAGAACGATCAAGCTGTGTCAAGATTCTTTTGGACCACAATGCCAATATTGATATTCAGAATGGTTTCCTCTTGCGATATGCGGTGATCAAAAGCAACCACTCTTACTGTCGAATGTTCCTTCAAAGAGGGGCTGACACAAATCTCGGGCGGTTGGAGGACGGACAAACCCCGTTACATTTATCTGCGCTGAAAGATGATGTGCTTTGTGCAAGGATGTTACATAACTATGGTGCAGATTGTAATACCAGGAACTATGAGGGACAGACCCCTCTAACTGTCTCTGTAAGTCTATCTGGAACTAGCAGACCCTGCCTGGATTTCTTGCAGGAAGTTACAAGTAAGTCATTTTTATTTAAAATGTTTTCGGTTTGAAAATCAAATCTTCAGAAGCAGCTTTCCAGCAATTGCTTTAAGTGCACTTTTCAGCATGGAATCAAACCAATTTTAGGAAAACCAATTTGTCTTTTCAAAATCCTGATTGGAAGTTCACTATAAAAGTCGAAACAAAGCATCTTTTCAAATAATGGTATAAAGTATAATGAAAAGAAAGATTGTGTAAATGTAAAATGCTATTTTTATTCTCAGGGCATGTAAAGTTCTTCATACTTGATGAATTATTTTTGAGTCGCAGCGGACGATTAGTTAATCTTATTGTAAAGGATTATTATTAGCTGACTGGAGAGTCATTTCTTTTTCTGACTATTTCATATCCCAGAGTATAGAAGATCCCATAGGTCAGCATCTTCCAGGAAGGTAGACACAGAATGCTGGAGTTACTCAGCAGGCCAGGCAACATCTCTGGAGAGAAGGAATGGGTGATATTTCGGGTCGAGACCCTTCTTCAGACTTCCAGGAAGTCCACATAGTTGGAAGTGAGGATCTTTCCTTCTCCCACCTACACGTGTATACTTGCGTGGATCAAAATGGCTCACTGGTTACACCACTTCACTACTTGCTTGAAACCTCCCTTTGAGGTTATACTTTACACAACTTGCCCGCTGAAACAGCTGTGATTGTTATTGCTCCTGTTGCCAGATCTCACTGTTTGAACCCGAATCCTGCAGTAAATTCTTTAATTGTTTGCAGCCCTCATTTCTGCTCCTTGGTCCGCCCGTGTCGTAGAGTTTCTCCTTGATATTCTCAATCCTTTCGTCCCTTAGCCCCACCTAAAACAACTTTTCCCAATGACCTCACCTGCTATCGCAAGCCATCGTATTTTATAATTTATTGGCCTCCCCTATTATAAACATCCCTACCTTCATGGTCAATACCTGGCTATGAATCGATGTAATGTTTAATCACTTTAATTAAATAATTTATTTATATTTACTTCTGAATTCCAATCTTATGCAGCCTGAGTCCTACAATTCATGCTGCTGTTTAAAACTCTCTGCTGAACATGGCCATGATCTGAGACACTGTGCAACACATTCCCCACCTGTGCATTACACTTGAGATAAATCGTACATTAATCGGCATCTATGATTCAGGTCCTTTAAATGTTACAGAACCCTTGGCTGTTCCTCAATAACGTTTCTTTTTGGAATTGTGATCTTTCATTTCTTCTCATTGAATTCAACCTGCAGTCAAAGTGCATCATTTGTCCTCTGCCAACCCCTTCATAAATAACTCACATCACAGGATTACAGTAGAACACCGATAATCCACTCAAACTCTGATTTGTGCAGGAAATCCTGAAGGTTTATCACCTGTCTCACACATTAGTCTGTAGTGTGAGCTGGTGGTGGGTCCACAGTTGGTGTGTTTCATGTAGTTTGTTGGAAATTATTACACTGTACTGCATGCAAAAGCAGTAAAATAAAAATATGTTTGTTGTTGATAGGAGTAACATCCATTAGTCTGGGAAACCTAATACTGTTAATCTTGCCCAAATCCCTAGATAATTGGAGTTTTACTCTATTTGGAAATAGAGATGATTTGGCATCAATCTCACTTTATTTTACTGCGATGTAACATCTTAAACAAAAAAGTGAATAAATAGTATGTTGCGCATTAATTATATTAATATCCATCAGTCTGGAAAATCTGCCAATCTAGCAATACCAACGTTCCATGTGCCAGGTGATTGGTGGTTTACCATACGTCTAATATACTGTGCTTTCACTTTGTGTGACATTCTTCGCTGTGTGTTATTATGTACTTCTATCCAATGTATCAACGAAAGGTCTCCAAACATTCCGACATTCTATTCTTCATGCCTCTACACAGACTATATTTTGTTGACATTATTCCAGGTCATTTCCTTGGACCTGATTGCAAATTTATATTTATCAGTGCTGAGGTAAATAACTCCAAGTTAAATAACTGCTTTTTTTAATCCACAGGCACAGTTTCTGAAACTGGAAAACAGATTCATCATTTAATATGTTATATTCCCCATTACAGAAACAGTATGACAAGAGATTCTGTGACTGTTTGGCCCCGTGAGCCGTTTCCACCACTCGTTGTCTTTCTTGGAGCCGCCGCTCCCTCAGCCCTTGCACTGTGCACTCACTCCCTTCATTCTGTCCACTACATGCTCATTCTCTCTTGACATCTGGTGCATTATAAGTAAGTTGTAATAATACTCAGTCTGACAGTTCTCAATTATAAACACTGAGAAATAGTTGGATTAATAGTAATGGTAGATTTCCTTGTGTTGGACTGGAATTCTAGCAGGTGGGAGGTTCATATCAGCAGAATGTCAGATTTATTTTCACTGGGGAAGTTAAAGAAATTGGTTCTCTTAGTTGCTGGAGTTAAGGAGCACAACTGGTGAATAACTGCTAGAAGCTAAAGGGAGCACCCTGATCCATTCAGGGTAACACCACCCATCTACATACAGGATCCAACATGGAGGAGACTTTGTAAAATATGTTACTAAGTGTCATTTACACATCATAGTTCCAGCATTCAGTTTTTTTTCATTCTAGATAATTATCCATCCACACCTCAACTGTGCTTCATTTCGTAAGTCAATAATGTCTCAACCAACATCTTCACATTGATTTATTACAGGTAGTTCTACCATACGATAGCTGCATTCCTCAAACCCTTATGTTATATATAAATCGTGTTATTCAAACAATTGTGTCAATGGGGAAAAGGTGATTAGGGGCTAGAGTGTTTCAGACTCACAATGACCAAGTTATTTTTCCTGCAGGATTTTAAATAATGAAGGTGTTTTTTATAGTTATAAATGTTTTGTCTACTTAAAATCAAGGCACACTGCATAAAATAAAAAACATGGAATAAATGAGTGAAATGAATAACTTTATTTTAGAGTTACGGCAGTGTTATGGTGAGTAGGTTGGGGGGTCATCAATATCACATGAAAGTTGAGCTCTTGGCACTAGAGATGTCATGATGGATTATGTCACCAAGTCTAGAAAATCATCAGTGTCAACAAACTAAATACAGTTTAGATTACAGTTTACAGGCTCATTTATTGTCAGAATTACCAGGGTAGAATGAAGTACTTGTTCACATGAACTCAGAGTAAACAATATAGATGCAGTAATGGTAAATGCAATATAACAAGTATAAAATGTAGGACAGTAGGACAAGATTCTAGTGGAAATAAAACAATGAATAGTGCAAATGAATACCAAAATACACTAATGAATAACCATTGGGTTGAGTTAAGAGTATATGGCAACACATCTGTGAACAGGCTGTACAACAAATGATTGGTACAGGAGGCAGATATGAGTTGGGGAAAAAGCTGTTCTTTAGTCTGGGCATCTGAGCTTTCAAGCTCCTTAACCTTCTCTTAGAAGGTGGAAGAGAAAGGGGATAGACACAAAATGCTGGAGTAACTCAATGAGACAGGCAGCATCTCTGGAGAGAAGGAATCGGTGATGTTTCGAGTCGAGACCTTTCTTCAGATTGGTGTTAAACCAGCATCTGCAGTTTCACCACAGGAGAAAGGGGAATTGCTAAGGTAGCAGGCATCCTTGATGGTGCTGATGCAATGTGTGTGAAGCTGGAATGGATTGAAGTGTAAGACAAGCCTGTGATGGACTGGACTGTCTTCACACTCTGCAGGTTAAAGCGGTCAAGACCAGAGCATTTGCCAAACCAGGCTGAGATGCATCCTGTCAGAATACCTTCTGTTGCGTTGAAGTTCAGGGAAATCCTTGTGGGTATGCTGAATCTTCTCTGATGCTTAAGAATGTAAATACGCTGATGCACATTCTTGATCGCTGCACGAGTGTGAAGGGGTCAGGTTGTTGCTGCTAATGCCTTTATACTTGCAGCTGTCGGCCATCTCCACAGCAGCTCTATTCAACAGCTTCTAGATGAAAGTGGGGAATGTACAAAATTGAAATTATTTCTTCCAGAAAATAAAAGACAATTGTTAGCCTTTTTAGATTTTCCAGAGGGCACAATATTGTTTTGATAAAACCTTTGAGAAGTGGAACAAAAGAACAGATTTTAAAAGTCAAACATCAGTTATGTGTTTTTATAGCATTATTGTTGAGATCCATTGCCTGGAGAATTGGTATCCACAGACTATCGATTTAATGTAACCGGCTAAATATTCAGGGAAAGAGAATACTTTTTATTTGGTAAGGAACTATGATCTGGATTATACTGGAACGTGACGGGTAAATCTTTTCAGAAGGTTAAGGATATAAAGGGCTGTGTGGATAAAGGCACTTCTAAATTGTAGGGCAGTTTTCAGAAAAGTTGTTTAAAGTGATCCATTGAAATTAGATATTGAACTATGTTCAGTATTATTCTGTCACGTTGAATTAAACAAAATGAATATGTCCAAATGCTTTTGTTAGAGATTCCCAGGCATCTGGACCACATTTCAGCAGACTTTTGTTGTCTCATTCTTGGCTAATATTGTTTTTTGAATCATCTACCATAGACTGAGTGTTTGACATCATTGACCTTGCAGAAGTATCTAGAGCACGATTGAGTTTATGACAATATTTTATTGTCACACTAGTGACAGGCGTGTGTCTTTATGTTCACTTTGGACAACTTCAGGTTGATGCACTGTCCATGTCTTGGTTATAATAGTATAAGTTTTCCAAACCTGCTCATTGGTCTTGCATTCTTTTCAAAGCAAAGGACTATTAGCATACCAGAACAGACTACTTTACGACAAACCTTTTGAAACTAGCTTCCACTTGTGCATTTTCCTGAAAATGTAGCATTGTGTACTGCTACTCTTTATGTGGATATTGAACCACTCAGTTCTGATTGTCTACCATTTGGACGTTGTACATATGTAAATTAGCTTCACCCCCTGCAATAGCTGTAAACAGTCTTCTTTCAAACACATCCTACACCCATTAATTTTCTACTGAGGAATCTGCTTCAATATGGTTGTAATCAACCTGGTAAAATATAACTCATTAACAGAAGTTTTAATAAGGTAAACATATCACAGAATCAATCAGGGGTTAGTAAATCACTGGTTTGAAGACATTTTATTACGATCTACCTATTCTTACAGAATTAATTAACTTGTGCCACCCTTTCCAATATGGAGTTAAAATAATTAAGAGAACAAGTTGACTTCTATTGACTACATTTGTAATGGAAAATGGAGCTTTTAAAAGTCTGCAGGCAAAATCAAGTATTAAATTAAATGTAATCCCAAGGCTGTGTCTAATTGTTTTGATCTAGGACTTGGCTGTTAATGTAATGGTTTGAGATGATTAAATATCTGCTGAGTGAATGTACAATCCTGACCAACGTGACATGACCATCAAGCTTCAAGGCTTCCTCAGCATCACGCCAGCAACAAGAAAATTCTTGACAGCAAATAATTTATCTTTGGGGAAAGCCCTTATTAGCTGAAGTTTGCTTGACTTGTGTCTATTGTACGCCTAGCAGTACTTGATATAAATCTAATGTTATAGTCATGAAACATTAATGCTTCTTGTATTTTCTTCCTCCTTTAGGACAGCCTAGAAATTTACAGGATCTGTGCCGAATTAAAATCCGACAATGTATAGGCTTGCAGAATTTGAAAGGACTGGAGGCACTCCCTCTTGCAAAAGTCATGAAAGACTATTTGAAGCACAAGTTTGATGACATCTGAATGTAAAAAATTGAAGTCTTGAGAGATTTGTAGTAGGCATGGCCTTGCCCCAAGTACATTCTATGCAATTCCCAATTTGATGACATTTAAAGTCAATGCGGGCGTCCATACCTCTCTCAACTTGTCATAATAGATCCACTCCAGGAGAACCTCTGATCACTTCTAAACAAAAGTTCTAAACTAACATACTTAACTGTTTAAGTTGGCTATGTTCATTATTTCCTCACTCCCAATTTAACCTTTTCAACAAATGCTTATTATTTTAATGCTGAGATGATAGAATTTACTCAACTGGAACAGGTGACATTTGAATGATAGAGGTCATGAAATTAAAAAAATAAGTATTGCTAAATTTTTGGTGCACCTGCAAGTTTCTATCATATTGATCTAAATCAAATTTGAGATCTAAGGCAGAGGCGGAATAAAGGTAATTCAGCATCTGCATTAAAAATGTACATGACATTTGTTGCGAAAAAGATAAAATTGAGAGGGAAATCAACAAACTTGAGGAAATAGTGCATTGAATGATGCATCAGATCATTTCTCATTCAAAAAAAAACTTGAAGGCTGCATCAATAACTGAGGCAGTTGGGAAGCTAAGGAAAAAGTTATGAAAGGTATCACTTGACCAAGATAATGTGCTTCATCATCCAACCATATTATTCTCTTTGCCCTTCCCTTCTATCCTCAACCCGACCTTTAGTATTGAAATGTTTTATTCCATTCATTTGTTTTCTGTTCTTTAAAAATGGAGCTCAAATTGTTGCAGTGTGCTTTCCACAGATGCACACTGCCATGGTATGTCTTCTGTTACTATAACAGATTATTGTTTTTACATAAGCAAAAAAATTAAAGGTGCCATTGCAATTTGAAGTTTTATTGCAATACTTTCCATACCTTTTTTTCTTTTAGACTGATCCCAAAACTGCTTATGTTCTTCACTTCTCTGTTATAAAGTGTGTGCTTTAGCATTACTGGTCACATGCTGGAATACGGTAGAATATTGAGGGATGACAGACACGTGAGTGTATCATAACCAGATTCTCATATAATAAATATGTCTTCATTCAGTGTTGTTCTGTCCTTAGTGCCCTCTCATCACTTTGTGCTGTTATCTAGTCTACCTGTATCTTACCCTCAAGTCACGATGCACTGGAATTGGCTCCTCCAGTTATGTCCATGACAGGGACTCATTAACTTGACCTACATTGGAGGGTCGCCTATTCCATCATTTTTCATATTTAATTTTACTCTGATATGTCCAGTTCATTATTTTAGTTTCCCAAGCATATGGCCACCTGGAGTTGTTTCAGCACTAAAGACAGAGGTGTCAGTGGATAGTATCACCTGTGTGTCTGCCCAGTCATATTTGTACCTACAAGGGATGTTTCAGAAAAATAAATCCTTAAAAATCATACAACTTGTTAATGCATGTTGTCCAGTCTAAAATTAGATGTTACCATATTTTTCATGTCAAATTCTCAGCAGAACAAGTGTGAGTGTTTCTCATTTAAAATTCTGAACAGAGCCTGGATATTGGATTTCTAACTAAATTAAATTATAAACTGTTGTAAAGAATTATAATTTAATATTTGATTGCTTTTAAATGAAACACTTTTAAATGTACACCTTGCTTCTAGTTTGTCTTGTCGTTTTTATAGAGGGGAATAATGTTCTTCATGTTAACATGAATGATGTCCCTGGTAGCAGGGAATGGCTCAGACTGGTGTCAAATGTTCAGCACTTCAATGGTAAATGGTTGGGAATCCAAGCCTTACGAGACGATTGATGGGCCCTGATCTATTCTTTGCCCTATTTCTCCTTTGCCTCTACACACACTAATGAGCAGGAACATTGGGGCTTGTAAACACAGAGAAAATAAGACCAAGGTTTTCTCCCTGTGTGCCAGAATATTGAAAACAATGATGCTAGTACTACAGCTGGCACTGAGCAAATGGCCCTGTTTGTTGTTGACTTGTTGCGTTGTTCCCATCTATAGGAAAGTTGTTCACTTGTGAAGTAAGGAGTTTTACCTGGTGAGGGAACTGGACTGTTTCTCAGCAAAGGTCTTAGGAACAGAAGTCACTGATGCACCACTTCCCTCCTTGATCTTTCTTCAATGTACCCCCAGCCTAAGTAAAGTAAATAGACAATAAGCAGTGGGATCCACTCAGTTTCCACACTCGGTAAAATCGCTAGGAATCAAAAGTAAAGGTAAGAATATGCTTTAGCCACTGAGACAAGAGAGATTCATTCTAGTTTTTGTTTGCAGGTTTTGTGGTTTGAGTCTATTTTATAGCAGGTGGGGATGTTAGTTCAACTAGGAGTGTTCAAAGTTACTACCATCAGTATGCTCCCTTTCTGACTTGGGTGGAAACAGGACTAGAGGCAGTGGCTGCATGTTTGCATGTCCCATACCGTAACATTCTTATTTACAAATGTAAATAAGTTTCAAAGACCCATGCTTGTTTTCACATCAGTGGCAATGTAACGTGTTCCACTAAAGAAGTTAGTGACTGATTGATTCAGTTGAGTATGATGCCTTTGCAAAACGCAACAAGTAAAACTATAATTAAGTGTCTACATGTTGGAACACTGGCACTGATGTTGTACGAAACACTGGTGTTTACTTTGCAAATATGAAATGCCTTATACACTGGTCTAACACTGGATTGCTCTCACTGCAATGACATATCAAACTAAAGAAATAACGAGGAGAATGTCGGAGCTTCAGCATTCTAGAAATCATCATTTTTAATTTTCTCACCTTAAAGAAATAAATTTATAATAATTGAAGCTTGAGCTGTTTCTGGCTTTTTTTCAGGTAACACTGTATTTGATAGGAATACAAGGACTCAGGAGCATTTAACTGCATATAATCCTCTTATGAGTTTCGGTGGTGGCTCATCTATATTTTGCTGACCCCTTGGCACTAAAACGTTTTTCTTCTTCTGCTAGCAGTTTGTTCACTGCTGATCCTAAATGTTATAATGGTGGGCTGTGAAACTAGTGATGTACAGGGTTTATATGATCCCAAGAAGTATGATGTAATGACAGTTTATTGAGATGTCAAGGTATATTGGGGAACTACTGTCTTGAAAACTCAAACTATTTTGCTTTAACTGTAACAATCAAAAGGAGATTCAGTAAGAGGCCTTTGGAATATTTAAAAAAAACGAATTGGGGGAGTTAAACAGCTTTGATGACCAAATGTTATTCTGCATCATTTCTAGACTTGATGGGTTGGGATCCAATCCTTCAGTAAATACAGAAATGTATGAACAATTTGTTTGTGGACAAATGCTATGATGCATAGGGTCATAGATTTTTTTTTAAATGTTTTTTTTTGTACGTTTTCTTCTTAACTTGAAATACCAAAGAGAAACAAATCTTCAAGAATTCATTGGATGAATTTTTTTGTACAGTTTTATAACTGGTAATGTACCAACGGAACTATTTAATGTTTGAAGAAATGGACCACTAATTTTTGTAAATGTTTTGTGTTCTAAATGTAAAAAGATTAATACATTTTTGGAGTATTTAAAGGACGCAATTCAATAAAATATTTAAGTGTTATGTTATATTGTTTGTGTTCAGCTACTTTGAATGTGTATAAGGGTACATGTCACATATAATAATAATAATAATAATAAATGTTATTTGGGGGCGCCTTTCAAAAATCTCAAGGACACCTTACAGAGATTAACAAGAATAATAAAACATACAATCGGAATAAAATAAATAATAAGGACATCACCAAAACACAAATTAAAAACAATTCAATTCAAAGACAAAAAATCAAAAACACAATGTGAAGAGAGAGCAGCGCAGCTAAAGCGCGCCAGCGTCCACTCTCCCTTCCGACAGCCATCTTGGACACAGACTAACATGTTTACTTACACCCAAAAAAAATCATCCCCCCACAATGGTTACCACTGTGGTGGAAGGCACAATGTCCAGTCCCCATCTCCAGTTCACCCAAAGTCTGGTCTATTGAGGCCACCGCTATTGCCTCTACGGAGGCCCGATGTTCCTGGCCGTTCTCACCGGGTGGTGTTGCCCCGGCGTCGGGAGAGTCCTCTCAGCGGCTGGGCCACCTGGAACGGCCGCTTCCTGTCTGGGGACCGCGGCTTCCGAAGCCGACAAGGCCGCGCCGGTTTGGAGCTCGCAGGCTCCCGATGTTAGAGTCGGCGCCGCCCGCTCCGCTCCGCAGACCCGCAGCCCGGAGGTGTTGATCTCGGCGGTCACAGCTCACCGGAGCTCCAGCGCGGCGACCCAGGCAAGGCATCGCCCGCTCCGCTCCGCGATAGCGCCCCAGCGCTGTGCCGCCACCGAAGCCGAGGTGCTGGGCGGTCCCTGCCAGGAAACGGTGCTCCACGCCTGCTGTTAGGCCACGAGGACGGGTCGACGGGGCAGCCCGGAGAAAAAGCTGCCTCACCGACCAGGTAGGGACCTAGAAGTATAATTACCCCCTTCCCCCCACATTAAAAATTCCATTCTCCAACAGACAAAGGACAGGACTCACTAAAACTCCAAAAAAAAAGTAAGTTAAACGGACGGCTGCTGGTTAGCAGCCGTTCCCCAAGATGGCTCCTCCCTTCATCTGCATTTGTGCCCAAGATGAGGTGTTCCATATCAGGACATCCGAGATGTTCTCATTTTTAGGTGAACAGGGATTCCCCTCTCCCATCATAGATGAGGCCCTCACCCGTGTCTCCTCCGTACCCACAGCTCCGCCCTTGCTCCCCCTCCCCTTAGTCCTTACCTTTCATCCCATCAGCCGTCGCATACAACACAATCCTCAGAGATTTCCTCCACCTCCAACAGGATCCCAACACTCATCACATCTTCCCATCTCCACCCCTTTCTGCCATCCACAGATACCGTTCTCTCTGCAACTCCCTGGTAAACTCATCCCTTCCCACCCGAACCACCCCCTCCCCAGGTACCTTCCCCTGCAACCGCAGAAGATGCAACACCTGTCCCTATACCTCCTCCCTTGACTCTCTCCACGGACTCCGACAGTCCTTTCTGCTTAGGCAGAGGTTCATCTGCACCACCTCCAACCTCATCTACTGTATCTGTTGTTCAAGATGTGGACTCTTGTACATCGGCAAGACCAAACACAGACTGGACGATCGTTTCACTGAACACCTTTGCTCAGTCCACCTGAACCTACCTGGTTTCCCAGTTGCTAAACACTTTAATTCCCCTTCCCATTCCCACACAGATCTTTCTGTCTTGGGCCTCCTCCATTGTCAGAGTGAGGCTAAACTCTAATTGAAGGAACAGCATCTCATATTTTGCTTGGGCAGCTTACAGCCCAGTGATATGAATATTGACCAAGTAAGCATGGTATTTCCTCTCTATCCCTCCCTCACCCATCTTGTTTTCACCCAACAAACTGCTAACAATGGCCTTTTTCCTTTATCATCCGAGCTTTTTTGCATATCTTTTATTCATTGTTCTTTATCTCTCTAGGTTATCATCTATATCTCTCATTTCCCTTATCCCTAACTAGTCTGAAGAAGGGTCTCGACCTGAAACGTCACCCATTGATTCTCTTCAGGGATGCTGCCTGTCCCGCTGAGTTACTCCAGCATTTTGTGTCTGTCTTCATTTATAAAGGTGATACGGTATCTACATCTCCATGTTGCATTTTTGGGTAGAAAATGCAAAATATCTTCAAATTCAGGATTAAATTAGGTCCCATTTTAATTCACTACCCCCAAATATTCAGGAAATCAACCAAGAAGTGTCCCTTCACAGTCCACATGATCTCCAGCCACAGATCCATTCCTGGTACCACGACTATTCACCGGTGTTTTGTGTATCTCTGTCAAGCTGCAGCAGCAGTATTGTGTTTCTCCTTATGCATGTCCTCGCATTCCTCTGCTCTCCCGGAGCCTCAACTATGGCATGCACCCCAAGTACAACTCTGCACATCCCCTCATTGGGGCAAATGGCTGAGTTTGATCGTACCTTTCTAATTCTCTAATGTATCAGTCACATCCAACGCCTGCCATCCTTCGAACGGCTCCAAACAAACACGCAGTGCTGGAGTAACTCAGCGGGTCAGGCAGCATCTGTGGAGAACATGGATAGGTGAAGTTTCACAGAGTGCTGGAGTAACTCAGCGGGTCAGGCAGCATCTGTGGAGAACATGGATAGGTGACGTTTCTTCAAATTCTTCAAATGTCACCTATCCATGCTGCTGCCTGACTGCTGAGTTAATCCAGCACTTTGTGTCATCTTGTGTATTAACCGGTATCTGCAACTCCATGTTTCTACACTCCTGTTCCTCTTGAAGAAACCTGTACTCTGTTTAATGCACTCAGTTCCCTGCTCTCTCAAACAGCAACACCACAAATTCAATAACACTAATGTTTATGCTTTGTTATTGCATGCATAAGTGAAAATGAGGTCACGCTATGAATGGACCATCCTTAATCAAACATACACTACACCACCAGTTTTCTTATCTTCTTTTGCCTTCAGTAAGCAATGAAATAAATGTTGAATGCCTGGAGATAATTCGCTATCCTTGTAATAAAGTTTCCCCAGTTCTTTCTTGAAGTCTGTCTCATTCTCACAGCTCCTCATTCAACCAGGTAAAAGTCCACACCCCCCAAATCCCCATAACCTCAATTATTTCTGCCAACATCCTGTATTCTGCACTTTTATGGATGTTAATTTCTATACTAATTAATTTTTTAGTAATGGTGTTGAAGGAAAACTAATGTTTTGTGATGTTATTTTCTATAACTGTTGATTGGTATGAAACTGTATGATGTTGGCAGTAGTAGCCAGTAGATGGCGATGTCCATTGCTGCTAATCACTCCAGGAATAGATCAGAACAGCACAGGAACCGCTGGATACAGAGTGCTGGAGTAACTCAGCGGGTCAGGCAGCATCTGTGGAGAACATGGATAGGTGACGTTTCACAGAGTGCTGGAGTAACTCAGAGGGTCAGGCAGCATCTGTGGAGGACATGGATAGGTGACGTTTCACAGAGTGCTGGAGTAACTCAGCGGGTCAGGCAGCATCTGTGGAGGACATGGATAGGTGACGTTTCACAGAGTGCTGGAGTAACTCAGTGGGTCAGGCAGCATCTGTGGAGAACATGGATAGGTGACGTTTCACAAAGTGCTGGAGTAACTCAGCGGGTCAGGCAGCATCTGTGGAGAACATGGATAGGTGACGTTTCACAGAGTGCTGGAGTAACTCAGAGGGTCAGGCAGCATCTGTGGAGGACATGGATAGGTGACGTTTCACAGAGTGCTGGAGTAACTCAGCGGGTCAGGCAGCATCTGTGGAGAACATGGATAGGTGACGTTTCGGGTCAGGACCCTCTTTCAGATTGACTTGAAACGTCACCTATCCATGTTCTCCACAGATGCTGCCTCACCCGCTGAGTTACTCCAGCACTCTGTGCCCTTTTGTGTAAACCTACTTGTTTTTACAGCACATAAGCCCAGTGATTATCAGCAGCCACAGTAAAACTTGCCTACTCTGAGACCTGAGGTTATTTTAGTTTCCAAAAAGAAGTGCTTCAAGTTATTAGTCAATATTATGGAAACATATACCTGTAATTTTCATGCTGAATAACTCTGCCTTTAATCACTGCTGGGCATTATTAATTCCATTGCCATTGCACATTGGTGTCTAGTGTCCAGCCGTGAACACCCTGTTCCTGCTGAATGATCTCCATTTCAACTGTGCCTTCACTTCATGAAAGCACTTCGACTATAACATGATCATGGGGCACACTGTGAGCTCAGGAATATGTTGCTCCTTCTCCCTTTAAGAAAAAAAAAATATTTTCATCCACATTTTTGTCCTGCTTCTCTGATTCATTCTTAATATATTTAATGACTTTGAGGAAGTAATACTCTGCTACATAGTGTGTTCCTATTATCTGAGCTCAGCAAGATGCCTCTCAGTAATCTGCCATCATCTTTGTTGCCCCAAGCATCAGCTTGACCCGTGAGCCTGAGCTAGGGAATGGTGTGCCCAAGATTGAATTCCGTTTTGAGATTGTGAGCAGAATTGATGGGCTGTCGTGTTGTCGAGAGTTTATTGGTATTTCAACGCGAAGATGGAACAGTGCAGCCGGTACAGGAACAGGTGTCCACAATGCCCACACTAATCTTCTCTGTATATCCATCTGCCTATTAAACCCCTTGAATGCCACTAATGTTTCTGCCTCCACCATTGCCCCTGGCTGCGTGTTCTAAGCACCCACCCTTCTCTGTGGGGGGGGGGGGGGGGGGGGGGGGGGGGGGGGGGGGGAAATTGCCCCACACACCTGCTTTAAACTTTGACCCTCTCATCTTCAAGCAAGGACATTTCCACCCCTGGGGAAAAGGTCCTGAATGACTGTCCTATCTGTGCCTCATAGTTTTACATATTTCTATCACGTCCTCCCTCCGCCTCGGACAATCCAGAAAAAAACAATATGTTTATAGCTAATACCCTCTAATGTTTCCAAATCTGCATTGTTTACACACATTCAGCTTTGTGGTCATCCTTGTGCAAAGGATGCATTATATATCATAACAAGTACTTTAATTAGAATACATACAGAGACCATCGCAATGAGTACTGTAGGTTCCGAGAGGTAAGTTGCACTAACTAACATGGCTGCCATCATGCCACCAGGTGGTGATGTGGAAAACTTAACATTGATTATGAATCAGGTCATCAGCAGCAAAACCAGACACAGATCAAATTAAAACAGCAATAATGTTTGATCTACAATCCCTTGGTGAAGAATGTGGCAGAACAAGGTTGCCATGCGTTGTTGAGAGTGAGAACATTTGGTCATGACACGAGCAGGTTGGGATCACAATGGGATTCTCTCACTCCTGTTACTGGAAGCACCAGGGTCTGTGATTCACCAAAGGACACAGTGCTGGAGTAACTCAGCTGGCCGGGTTGCAGCTGGAGAACATGGATAGGTGACTGGGCTTGAACCTCAATGAATGAGTTACAGCTAGAAGGAAGAGAGAAGCTTTCCATCTGTGTCGCCACCCAACGGAATGATTGGCTTCCCCACCATTCAGCCTCTGACAGGCTTGAATGGAAACCATGACGAGGTCTCCTTTCCCAGTTTCTATTTCCGTGCATTAGCTGGTGAACAAGCACAACACTCAGCTTGGCTGAGGAATGGAGGCCAGAGATACTTGGGTAAGAATGTGGAGGTTGACGTTGACTCTAACTCTCCAACCTGTGTTCTCAATAGTTGAGAAAAAGTCATCAATGTAACGGACTCTCCAGTTGCAACCCTGCCTGTGATGTCCCTGCACCATGGTGTGGCAGCTTGCATTTGCCACAAGGTACTGTTTGTTACTTTGGGATTTCCAGGGCATGAATGTTGCTGGTAATGTCAACATGTGTTGACAATTCTTAATTACCCATTGATACATAGATACATAGACAATAGGTGCAGGAGTAGGAGTAGGCCATTCAGCCCTTCGAGCCAGCACCGCCATTCAATGTGATCATGGATGATCATCTTGCAAGTCCCTATATACCTCCAATTTCTGGATTCTCTCCCATTTAGAAAATAGTTTACGCCTTTATTCCTGGTCCTAAATTCATATTGACTCCACCCAACTCTATTATTTCCCAGTTTCTCACTATTACAAGCTACAAATGAGCAACGGGAGGAACTCAGCTGGTCTGGTGGCATCTGTGGTGGCAGAGTTTGGTCCTTGCATTGGGACTGAGAGTGCAGAGGGGAGATGGTCAGAATGAAGAGATGAGAGAGGACTGGCAGGTGACAGGTGGAACCAGGTGAAGAGGAGGATTAAGGGCGGATGGAGGAGGTGTAGATGGTGGATGATAGATGAGGAGTGGGATAGGGTGAGGAGATACAGACATTTGGGGGGAAGTAGAGGGGGATCTTGAAACAGAAGAACATGTTTGCTGTCTTTATATCTCAGTAATGGTGTTACATTTGTACCATCCACATCTGTGGGAAACATTCTTGAATCCATGGAATTTGGAAGATGATAACCTAGTATCAATAGGAACCTCCTTAAGCCATAGGAAGCCGTGTGAGATGCTGGGCATTTACTGCCTCCCAATCCCATTAATATTCCCATTAGTAGATATTTGCTAACCCTCATCCTCCACTGTCAAGGAGATATTCTTTCTCCTCTCCCCTGAAGGCAAACACACAATATTTGTTTAATTTCTTTGCCTTACTGTATTCACAAGTAAAATTTCTCTTGTCTAAGTTTCTTAGGGTCCCACTTCTGTTGATCATTTCCTCTACAAATATGCAGAAACTCTTACAATCTTTTATGGTTTTTGCAAATATCTTATATTCTTCTCCCTTTTGCTAAATTCTGAACTTTCCCAATTCTCACTTTTTCTTAACAACATTCTAAGTCTTTACCTTTGATTTAAAATTGCTTTTAACTTACTTTGATAACAATAGTTGAAACATTATTCCTATGACTATGCTCTGGCTTTATGTTATATATGTAAAACGTTGCAAGTTAGTCATTGCTTCTTTCCTGAAATAGCTTTTAACGTAGTTTCCAACTTACCTGAGCCAGTGTCCTCCTGACTTACTTTATTCAGACAAGGCCTGGTTTCAGATTGCACTAAATTGCTTTCAATCTTTATATAAAATTCCACCACTTTTTGATCACTATTCCCTTAAGGCACCTTAGTTACCAGAAAATAGCCAGTTCCCTTATTGGTACCTCAATATAGTGAGCCATCTATTTTACACTCAGTGAATGTGCCGCTGGTATTCTGCTTGTCTTTATATATCCTTTCCCATGATTATTGGATTACTTTAGGTGCATCTCAACTTTCCTGACATATTTGGGGGCCTGCATGTAACTCCCACCAATGTGATCATTACATGGCTCCACCCAAACTGATTTTACTTTAGATTTTTGTACACCTTCCTCTGTTGCCTTGATTCCATTCTTTAGTCAAGGGCACCAGTTGCCTCATAAAAGAGTATATTTTAAAGGATATTAAAAGATATTTGGACAAATAAATGCATAGGAAAAGTTTAGAGGGATATGGGCCAAACGCGAGCAGGTGGGACTAGATGTAGATGGGGCATAAAGTGCTGGGGCAACTTAATGGGTCAGGCTGCATCTCTGGACAAAAAGGATGGGTGAAGTTTTCGATCTCCCAATATAATTGTCATTAGAATGTGCCCCTTTATTTCCATTTGTGCCATTAATTCACCTCGCTTGTTGTAAATGCTGCAAATATTCACATAGAACCTTCAGTGTTGTATTCACAGCATTTTTCCCTGTCCTAACTCTAACTCTATCTCCTATTACAGAGATGCACTCGGATTTTGTATACAACGTAACATCCTGACTGACTTTGGTTATCGTTACTCATTTTGAACCCAACATTATTGCGTTTTCTCTCTGACTTCCAAAATACATTCATCAGCAGAACTCAGCCCAACCTACCTCAACAAACAACTTAATCCAAAGCTAATATATACCCCTAGTTATCCAGTTCACTGGAGTACTGGTCTCAGCTAATTCAAGTTATATCTGTACCTTTTGCCTGATACCTTTACCTAATCAATCTTTGAGGCACGCATTCAAGTGTCTGATCTATTGACATCATGACAACTTGCTCAAGATTTGGAGGGTAATACAGAGGTTATCATTTTGAAATTATGTTTTTTAATTGGCCGATGCTGCTGCCAATTCCCTGATTAGAGCCACCTCCTGCATTGGTTTCCACGGACAAATAGATCACACTGCTCTTGCTGCCAGCTTCCCTGCACTCAACTAAGGCAAACACGTCTTGAATTGGTTCCTTCATCCCCAGGGGACATTTGAATCTGTCCCAGGCTTTAGAGCAGGTTAATGTTGTTGCTTGTTTGATTTTTATCAGACTCCACTGTCCATTTTGCGGTCAGATTGTTAAACGGGCAGCTAATCCAAGACCATCAGTTTCCCAGCAGGAGAGCAGAATTAATGTACATCATCAAACTGAAAGTCCAAGTCTGATTCAAGCTTTGCACATGAAACCATTAACTATTCCGGGACTGTGGAGCTGCTGATGAATCTGCTGTATATTTGCAGCAAAACTTCAGGCTGGTAAACCCTGGTTTTAATTTGGAACTGTGGCCCTGTGACTGGTCACCTTAGCTCCTTGAGATTGTAAATCCTTCACCTCAGCCCATCAGCAGATCAGGTCTCTCCTATGCCAGCAGAACTGCCTGCTGCTAGCTGGACGGAGTGTGAGACCAGCGGTCGGGGAGAGGACCCCTGACCCTCGTCTTGAAGGAATTCCTTGTTGAATCTCCCTATTCACGCTCAGTGGCTGGAAAATCTGCTCTTGTTTTTGTGTGGTCAACAAGTTTAAGCAGCTTACACGGACTGGTGTCCTTCACCCAGCAGTGTACGGGGGGGGGGCTTTCTAATCAGCAGCTCATCCAGCCTCTGATTCCCGGGGACTTTCCAATTAATGAGAGATTTTCCATGCGGAACTTTATGAAAATATTTCGGTAGGTTTAAATAAATTGTGGGAAATGTTACTGGAGGAGGTTGGAGGTTTGTCGGAGAGTGTTCTCCTTGCAAGTTCCCTGCTGACTGTCTCGTCCACTTATCCCCACACATCTTCCCCTCCAACCTCTGCCCTGCCACTGAATCATCGCCACTGATGTTTGGCTAATGGGCCTAATTGGACATTATGAAGAACTGGTAATGACTGTCGGATATCTTTCAGCACAATAAGGATGGGGTTAGTGCATCGCTGCTGCCTGTAAATTAAAAACCTTTAGAAGTAAAATTCAGATTGACTGTAGAAATTTACTGAACGTTTCATCAATGAAGCTACTTAGAAAAGTTAATACATTGTAAATTCTTGAATTTAATTATGGTAAATGATCCATACTCTAATTAAATCACATTCTTCAGAAACTAATATTGGCCAGGTGCACTGCTTGTAAGATTGGGGCTTAGGTTGTATATCCATTTTCCTACTTTATTGATTGGGCACTCTGCAGTTTGACAGGGTTAATTCCACCCAGTGCAAGGAATGTTGTTGCAATAGTTCAGGTTAAACTTCTGATCCCACTATTATTAGAGTAAATCCCCTCTCTTGCTGATGGGATCTTGCAAATAAGTGGCCATTTTACAATGCTTAATGGGTCTGGTCAGGTCACAACCAAACATCCCTTTACTAACAGAGTTTGGTGAAACAAGATGAAAAACGTAGAGAATTCTGGATTCAGCATTTGACATGTGTACTTGTAATGAGAGAGGGAAAGGAACTTTGATGATAAATTTGTGCAAGGTGATAATCGGAAAGGTTGAATCCAAAACAGGTCCATATTATTCAAGCATAACTTTATAGTTTAGTTTAGAGATACAGCATGGAAACAGACCTTTTGGGGCACCGAGTCCATACTGACCATCGATCAGCCATTCACACTAGTTCTACACATCTTTGGGATGTAGAAGGAAACGAGCACCCGGAGGAAACCCATGCGGTCACCAGGAGAACGTGCAAACTCCGCAAAGACAGCACCCGTAGTCATGATCAAACCCCGGTCTCTGGTGCTGTGAGGCAGCAACTCTACCACTGTGCCACTGTGCCACCACAAAGTATCTGACAGGTTTTTAAAATAGCAGCTTAAAATGTTTATCTGAAAGGAATTGGTGAGGAATTTATGATGTAAAAGTAATAATAATAATAATAATAATCTTTATTTATATAGCACTTTTCAACAAAACCAGTATTTGAACCAAAGTGCTTTACAGAGATTGATTAAATTAATTGAACAGATCAAATGTCAATATATCCATACAAAACAAAAAAGAGAAAAAAGAAAAAAGACACAGAACAGTACACTATAGAAATCAACATGAAACGTCCCCCCACAGCAGAATTCACTGTGAGGGAAGACACTAAAAATATCCAGTTCTCCCCCTCATAGTCCACCCGAGGTCGGGGTCTATATGTGGCCTCCTCAGCCAACTCGATGTTCTCAGGCCCTCTGCCGCGAAGCTGGATCATCAGCGTCGGGTGAACATTCTTCAGCGGCATAGTAACATAGTTTGGTCTTGGACATTGAAAGTAACACAACTTTCATCCAAAATATCACAGAAATCAATCTGGAGTGAGCGAATTAAAACGTTTAGAGCACGTAGCTAGATTGAGGTAGAGATCAGGATGCAATTAATTTAGATGTGGCTGCTATTGATGGCATTTCATTGACCCTCACGTAGCTGTCACCTCCACAATCTAATAACCAATATTATGCTTTCATAAATTAATAAATAGTTGAATATAATTTGTACCTACAGGATGCCCAATTAGAGAACTAAAGAAGAAAAACACTATTGTAGAAGAAATGTCTAAAGCTGCCTGGTAGTCTGGGGCCAGACCATCTCTGCTGCAAAGTTTGACCATTTGCTGAATTCATTTGTGGTCTACAGATGTTGAATTGGTTCTCTCGTGGCTTGTACTCGCTGGAGTTTAGGAGATTGAGGGGGGATCTTATAGAAACGTACAAAATTCTTAAGGGGTTGGACAGGCTAGATGCAGGAAGATTATTCCCGATGTTGGGGAAGTCCAGAACTAGGGGTCACAGTTTAAGGATAAGGGGGGAAGTCTTTTAGGACCGAGATGAGAAAATCATTTTTTACACAGAGTGGTGAATCTGGAATTCTCTGCCACAGAAGGTAGTTGAGGCCAGTTCATTGGCTATATTTAAGAGGGAGTTGGATGTGGCCCTTGTGGCTAAAGGGATCAGGGGGTATGGAGAGAAGGCAGGGATGGGATACTGAGTTGGTTGATCAGCCGTGATCATATTGAATGGCGGTGCAGGCTCAAAGGGCCGAATGGCCTACTCCTGCACCTAATTTCTATGTTTCTATTGGTTGCACAAGCATTCACTCTTCTGGTGTGAGTGGTGCCAGGCGATAAAATAATGTGGGTGTTAGTTTGTCCAGAAGGAACATTTATTGGAAGAAGTCAGAGCGGGCAGATTATGGAGTTACAGTTTGACAGCAGCGCTGTCAGTTTGGACCTTTCCTATAACTAACCAGGGGTACTCCACCTGTACTGACCAGGGGTACTCCACCTGTACTGACCAGGGGTACTCCACCTGTACTGACCAGGGGTACTCCACCTGTACTGACCAGGGGTACTCCACCACCTATCTTCACCTGTCTGAGCAGAAGCAATTACCCCAGCTCCTTATTTCCAGTCCATCAACCAACCCTCTGTCTCCAAATTGCACTAAACCAAGAGAACTGAGACGAAGCTTTTATTTCTCTTCATAAAAGTTGTTCATCTGTGAACATTTAAATCAAACCATAAAGGGCTGACTATTCCAGAAGTGACAGAGACGATGCATTCCAGCAAATTATATTTGTGCTTTGAAATGGGATATTGGGCCTCTGAATATTTAAAAAGATGCAGTCATGCATGGAATTGAAGATTAAAAGTGCAGTAATACTTATTGAGAATGTGGTCTGCACTCTGAATAACATAGCTAAGACAAGACACAATAGCATGACATGCACTACACTGTAAATGCTTAGAATGCCATGTCTTTTCTGTCACAACTGCAAAACAAAATTACAGAGAATCGTCCCGTTTAGCCAGCAGTGAGGACAATTGGTCTCACTAATAAAGTTTCTGCTTTATATAATCCAAGTTGGCTGTCTCTGTCTTTGTTGCGATGTTAATAGTGATTGGTGTTTCCCACACAGACAGATCTGCAGTTAGTGAAGGGCTGACACAAAATGCTGGAGTAACACAGCGGGACAGGCAGCATCTCTGGAGAGAAGGAATGGCTGCCGTTTCTGATGGAGATTCAAGACTCCACACCCATTATCCCGCTTGTTACAACCTTAAAAATGTCTGAACAGAGTTATCAGCTCAGCCTTGTCTTTCGTAGATCCCTGTTGCACTGACCAGTTACTGTTTACCCTGTCATCTCTTCCTTCATAATGGATTGCAGTGTTACCACTACAGCTGGCTTCAGGCTGATTTCTCCTCCTTTTGTCTGAATCGTGCAATTACATTTGCTAACGTCCAGTGGCAACCATTCCAGAATACAATGGTTTAGAAGATGGCATCTTTAGTCCAGAACTGTTGCTGTCATATTCACCAGTGGTCACTAGGCCCACTTGACCGCCCCAGCCCCAATCATTTCCCCAGCCCAGTTTTCTACTACTGCTAATTCTCACTCTTAGGTTATTACAGACCCATTGCTCTCTCCAGCAGTGGTGGACTGGGTCTAAATATATTGGTTGCCAGGAGACAAAGGGGGCCCACTTCATCAGGGGCCCACATGCCATTGGGCAAGCTGGGACTCTGGCCAATCCGCTACTGCTCTCTCCAGTGCATGTGAGGGATTTTTGTGCTTTCAGCAAAGACGGTCACAAAGAAATGTGTTTAATTGTCTAAGGTAGACAAAAATGCTGGAGAAACTCAGCGGGTGCAGCAGCATCTATGGAGCGAAGGAAATAGGCGACGTTTCGGGCCGAAACCCCGGTATAATTTCTCCTGCCTCCACATGAACAATTGTGAATCTTCACCCTCATAGTTTAGATGATCTTACAATCATTCATGTGCTTCATGTGAGATCACTCTCATATTCTGTTCCCAACTCTTTGGTCCTTCTTTCCTAAACTCTGGACTTTCCCAAAATGTCAAGCCATTATTTTGCTGCTCATGTATTCAAACTTTGATCCAATCCTATCTTTAACTTGGACACCCACAGCTGGGCCATTTTTCCTGTGTGGGAATGTTCTATCCTACACACACTAGGGACAGTTTCCATTTATAAAAAAACAATTAACCTACAAACCTGTACATCTTTGGAGTGTGGGAGGAAACCGATGATCTCAGAGGAAACCCACGGGGAGAACGTGCAAACTCCGTACAGACAGCACCCATAGTCGGGATCGAACCCGGGTCTCACGAACGTCACCCATTCCTTCTCTCCAGAGATGCTGCTTCTCCCACTGAGTTACTCCAGCACTTTGTGGCTATCTCCAGCGTAAACCAAGCGCCTGCAGTTCCTTCCTACTCCTTTCCCTCACTGCCAGGTTGAAGCATCACCAGATGGAGCCCATTGTTGTACCACAGTGTCGCACATCACTGCCGCATGTCCTGAGCCCACAGTGTGCCATCACTCCGCACGTCTCTAAAGAACAAGGTGCAGCGTTGTCATTCATTATTAGATGAACAATTATCTGGTGGTGTGTAATGAAAAGAGCACCTATCCTGCTACCCTCCGGACAAACTGTCTCACACAATGTAACATTGCCGGGTATTTGCATTAAACGCCATTTGATGAACTAGGTGCTGGCAAATAGTTTGCCATGAGTCCCAGTGACAGCACATCATAAGTATTTCAGTGACAGCAAAGCATTCCACAGCCCAAGGCCATGTCAGTATCATAGAGATATAAATAACTTTATTAATCGACAAGTGCATGTGTGTGGATGCACATGTGTGTGGATGCAGGCGTGTTCATGTGTGTGGATGCAGGCATGTACATGTGTGTGGATGAACATGTGTGTGGATGCAGTTCTCCACAGATGTGCCAGACCCACTGAGTTACTCCAGTGGATGCATGTCCATGTTCTCCACAGATGCTGCCTGACCCACTGAGTTACTCCAGCACTATGTGAAACGTCACCTATCCATGTTCTCCACAGATGCTGCCTGACCCACTGAGTTAATCCAGCACTCTGTTTCTTTCTAAGGGTCAAAGCTACTCAGGGACAGGGATTCATTGCCCAATCCTCAGCTCACAGGCTCCTCAGAGGGAAAGTCTATTGGTATCAAGAACAGTGAGACATGACATCTATTTTATTTCAATATGTACTGGACAATCTTCAGGTCATTTTTGGCTCTAATATTTGAATGGTATAACTGAGCTGTGTGTAAAATCATCAGCTCCAGAAACAAAACACCCTGTGTGGTTAAAAAAACTTTGTATTTACAAATCTAATTATTAAACCATGTTGGAATTTAAAATTTCCTAAAATAATCAGTCCTTTATGAGTCTTTGCTTCCTGGAATTCTCTGACAACTTCTGTATCATCAGCATTCTCCATCAGTCGTTTGTTTTCACAAAATTAGATTTGTTCCATCTGTCTGGAAGGAGTTTTGGGGGAAAGTCCAGGCAGTGAAATAAAGATCTGATCCAATGGAGGCATTATTCAGAATGTCACTGCCTTTTGCTCAATCCTTGTACACGAACAAACACTCTGTCTCTTTGGAATCCCCAGATCTGCTCATCCTTTCTCCTAGATCTGATTATTCCACCGAGGACATGAAATTCCATTTCTATATATCTTGGATGAAGGCCAGGTAGGGGTTTTTAGCTCATGTTTACACATTTTACAATAACCAGAAAGTGACATAAATCTGCAGTTGCTCAAGCCTTTCATTTTTGCAATGACCAACTTTGAGCTCAAGACAAATTCATTAGATTAGCCTTTATGTATTTACTTGCGGTTTCAGAATACATCAGTCAGACATCAGTGTGTGTGTGCCAAAGTCTCTCCCTCCAGCCTTTCCTGGAAATCTATGCTCTACAGAATTCCGGTAGTACAAATGTTTTATTTAGAATTCAGTAATGTCATTCAGAACCCCATTGTCTCACACAATGCTCTTGCCATAACAGCACAGAATAAATACTGCTTCATATTGTACCCAGGGGTGCCTGCAGGTCAGGGCAGACTCAATGGGCTGAAGGGCCTGTTTCCATGCTGTACGAGTCTATGGCACACTTAATGGTCCTTCTGCAGTCAATATGCCGCGTTTAATCCTAATAAAACATAAGAAGCAGCCACTGCTCGTGGCCTGTTCAGTCCAAGAAGCCCACACAATGTCAGGAGAAGATTGGCTGCACAGGGGTGATGTGTAAAGGTAGCGACTTTGTACCTATCCATGCTCTCCAGAGATGCTGCCTGCCTGACCCGCTGAGTTACTCCAGCAGCATTCTGTGTCCTTTTGCGTATAAACCATCATCTGCAGTTCTTTGTTTCTACAATGTAGCGCAGTTTGTCAGGCAAGGTGCTGATAATGTTCACTAACTAATGCACAAAACAGTGGTCAGTATCTGTGGGCTTCATGGATTCTTGGAAATATGGGGCTATTCGAAATGTGGCACATTTTTCAGATACCTTGGGACTAATTATTAAATTTTACTTTTTAAATTGGAATCGTTCTTTTCAGCTGTTAGCAACAGAAACAATTGTTTTATTGTCAGTGTAATAGTGACTTGAAATGTAGATGTAACCATTGGTATCAATTAGCAGGTTGGGAGGCAGCCAGGTCTTGCTAACAATACATTGATTCTTTACTCTGAGCCACAGGCTCCACTGCTCTGGGCTTTATTTCAACGTAACATGTGGATCCAGTTTCAGTTCAGTTGTATAGTTTAATCTGAAAAATATCCAACTACCTTCAGCTTCAATCACAACAAATATGGGTAGAGCAGTTTAAAAAAACCAAGAGCAGGTTTTATAACAACTAGGAAAAGGTTCACATTTCTACTCTACTCATTAATCGGATGTGTAACTGGTCTCTTAGAAGAGCTGACGAGGGAAAGTCACGATGCAAGACTTCACTGGGAAGGAGTGAGATTCTCCTTGGGAAAGTTTATCAGGGATGGCTGAAGGGACGAGATTTTCCCATTCCATGACCTGGGTGTCAAAGGCTGGACACAGAGTGCTGGAGTAACTCAGCGGGTCAGGCAGCATCTGTGGAGAACATGGATAGGTGACGTTTCAGGTTCAGGTCCGATATAACCATATAACAATGACAGCACGGAAACAGGCCATCTCGGCCCTTCTAGTCCGTGCCGAACACGTATTCTCCCCCCGAACCGAAAGGGGGGAAAGATTTAATAGGATTCTGAGGGGTAACTTTTCCACACAAAGGGCGGGTGGTGCATGGAACCCGCTGCCGGAGTTGAGGCTGGTACTATCGAAACATTTAGACAGATACATGGATAGGACATGTTTAGAGGGATATGGACCAAATGCAGGCAGGTGGGACTAGTGTAGATGTGACATGTTGGTTGATGTGGGCATATTGTGCTTCCACGCCGTATGACTATGAAAGAGAGAAAACAAATGAATTGCAGAGAATGTGGGGGAGAGGGATGGAAAAGTCAAGGGAAATGTCTGTGCTGGGAAGGGCAGGATGAGTATGGTGATAATTGTGGAGGGCATCATGTTGATAGGTTAATGCGGGGAGTTAGAGAGGAAGGAAATGGAAGAGAAATAGAGATGAGTGCAGAGAGTGAGAATGCAACAAAAGGAAGTGGAATTGTGAAACGCAGAAGGTCAGACTGAACAAATGGAGAGCAAAAACAGGGCCAAACTGACAGGAGATAACCCTTAGTGCAACTGGCCAGATGCAATTAGCTGACCATTGGAAATGGAACCTTATGCATACAGAATTAATCATTAAACTTGTTCCACACTAGTATGATAAAAATAATTTCAAAGCATTTTGAATCCATATTAAATATTACATGTATGCTTATTATAATTTAGGTTTATTATTATTATTAATGTTTAATATTGACCCCCCCACACTGACCCAGGTGTACCAAGGTACGGTGACCCCCCCCACACCGATCCCCCCACACATGCCCCCCCACACTGACATAATACAACGACCCCCCCACACTGACCCCCCCCACACTGACCCCCCCCCCCCCACACCGACTCCCCCCACACTGACCCCCCCACAACCCCCCCCACACCGACCCCCCCAACTGACCCCCCCCCACACCGACTCCCCCCCACACCGACCCCCCCCACACTGACCCCCCCACACTGACACACTGACCCCCCCCCACACCGGCTCCCCCACACCGACCCCCCCACACACGACCCCCCCACACTGACCCCCCCACACCGACCCCCCCACACCGACCCCCCCCCCCCCCGACCCCCCACACCGACCCCCCCACACCCGACCCCCCCACACCGACCCCCCCCACACTGACCCCCCCCACACTGACCCCCCCCCACCGACCCCCCCACACCTGACCCCCCCACACCGACCCCCCCCACACCGACCCCCCCCACACCGCCCCCCCCACACCGACCCCCCCCACACTGACCCCCCCCACACCGACCCCCCCCCACACTGACCCCCCCCACCCCCACACTGACCCCCCCCACTGACCCCCCCCCACACTGACCCCCCCACACGACCCCCCCCACACCGACCCCCCCCCACACTGACCCCCCCACACTGACCCCCCCCCCCCCACACACCGACCCCCCCACACCGACCCCCCCCCCACACCCCGACCCCCCACACCCGACCCCCCCACACCGACCCCCCCCACACCCCCCCCCCCCACACCGACCCCCCCCCCCCCCCGACCCCCCCCACACCGACCCCCCCCACACCGACCCCCCCCCCACACACACCGACCCCCCCCCACACCGACCCCCCCCCCACACCGACCCCCCCACACCGACCCCCCCCACCGACCCCCCCACACCGACCCCCCCCCCCACTGACCGCACTGATCCAGATCGACCCCCGCACTGACCGCACTGACCACACTGCCCAAGCTCCTCACATTTCCACAAACATTTGCGTGTCTCATTTTCCAGGCACTCTCTCTGGAAATCCTCACAGCTCCCACAGAGACTCTGGTTCTAGTGACTGTGTACCATGCTCACAGCTCCCACAGAGACTCTGGTTCTAGTGACTGTGTACCATGCTCACAGCTCCCACAGAGGGGAATCTGCCAATGTTCAGTTCTTCTGCTTCTCAGCGTGGCTTACGTTATTAAATAATGTTCAAGTATTGATGACAAAGAGGAGGCATTTGACATCTACTTGGGAAGCCCTGCATTAACTACTGCAATAACCAGCCACGCATACAGCTCTGCATCCATGCACCATCGCATTGGTTTCTGCATTGGATCTGAGTCCATGATCTGATTCAGAAACAGGAATGTCCCCAATGGTGAAGGAGCTCAGTAGGGCAAGTCAATCCCAGAGAGTCAAAGATCCAACCTCAACCTCAACCCCAACCCTGCAAATACTTTCTTCAATTCTCTGCTAATAATCCTCAAACGCAGTTACAACTGATGATAGAAACATAGACATGTACTCCATTAGTCATGTATTGAACATACACATGTATTCTACGGGCTCTATCAGCCCACCTCATCCATGCCAACACATCCCACTTTATCTGAATTGCAAATCTCAGTCAGTAAAAGCCACTCTAATTTGACTTGCTGCCTGTGATGATGTCAGGAGATTGTGTTTAAACATCATGGGAATTTTTACACAAAGTCTTTCTCTGGAATGCTTGAACTGTGTAGAATGCTGTGGAGGCCAAGTCCATGGATATCTGTCAGGTGGAAATTGATAGATTCTTGATTAGTACGGGTGTCAGTGGTTATGGGGAGAAGGCAGGAGAATGGGATTGAGAGGGAGAGATAGATAACCCATGATTGACTAGCTGAGTAGAATCGATGGACCGAATGGCCTTATTATGCTTATAGAACATAAGAAAGGTTATTGTTGCTGCTCCTGCTCTGGGCTGAAGCTGCTTTCATCTGCGTTCTGCACAAGATGTCGTCTCACCAATGTAAAGGCTGCTTGATGCCACTTCAACAGATTGGTGGCCATATGTTTGGGTGTGCACTGGCCTGTATTTTGATGGCAGGCCCTGACCTCTTGTGGTTTGCTGTGTAGGCGTAAGCAAACTAGCGGAAAGGATTCTAATGAATGCTTCACGTTTGTTGCAGGAAACATGAGGGGACATTCTAGCCACACCAAATATGCAAATCACCTCTTTCAACAATGAACAATAGTTAGTCTTTAGCTGAAAAGACACAAAATGCTGGAGTAACTCAGCGGGCGGGACAGGCAGCATCTCTGGAGAGAAGGAATGGATGACGTTTCGGGTCGAGACCCTTCTTCAGATTGTTGTTACCACAGTCATCGTTGCTGTGCATCACCACTGCCGTCTGCTACAGGAGGTTTGAAAGGTGTGGTGTGAGTCGTACATCGACCTGCTCAATGAGAGGGACAGTGTTTAAAGCAGATACGTTAATAAGTAGTAGGAGCAGAATTAGGCCATTCGGCCCATCAAGTCTACTCTGCCATTCAAACATGGCTGATCTATCTCTCCCTCTCAACCCCATTCTCCAGTGTTCACCTCATAACCCCTGACACCCGAACTAATCAAGAATGTGTCAATCTCCACATTAATAATATCCATTGACTTGGCCAGCACAGCCTTTTGTGGCAATGAATCCCACAGATTCACCACCCTCTGACTAAAGCAGTTCCTCCATCTCCTTACAGAAGGTATATCCTTTTATTCTGCTGCTAGACTCTCTACATGTGGAAACATCCTCTCCACATCCACTGTATATAGGCATTTCAGTAATCGTCTCCTTACACAGAGGATGGTGGGTGCCTGGAACGTGCTGCCACGGGACATGGATGAGGTATTTATGATAATGGCGTTTAGGAGATGTTTGGATAGGAATGTGGAATATGTGTGGGCTTGGCATCAGGTTCAGCAAGGACATTGTGGGCCGAAGGGCCTTCCTACACTGTACCTTTTTGTGATCCATGTGTCTACGTTGTGCTGTACTGGGTTCCAATAATTCAACGTTCCAATGATCATTGCTGATAGACTTTCACCCATTTTACCGTTGGGCTTTCCCCACTGTCTCCGATTATTTCTTCATACCGAACCTGAATCTCCAGATATTTGATTAAACATCATATCAAATATTCCCTTTGAAGTCTCTGGCAAGAATTTAATGTTTAGAAAAGTTTTCCCACTTGAGAAGTCCCCAGCACAAAATGGCCAGACCTACAAGCAGTGCTTAGAGTGGGAGACACAGAACAAAACATCCCTCTCCCACCCAACCTGCAGCTGCCCCCAAACAAATGTCTTTCCTCTTCTGGTCCTGTATAGATAGTGTGCTCTTTAATTCACTGGGTTCTCATTGATTGAAAGACTCGGCATGGAAACGGACCCATCTGCCCACCGAGTCCATGCCGGCCATCGATTACCCATCCACACTAGTTCTATGTTATCCCACTCTCATCTACACATGAAGGCCAATTTACAGAGACCAATTAACCTACAAATCCGCACGTCTTTGGGATGTGGGAGGAAACCAGAGCACCACCAGGGGTCATAGGGAGAACGTGCAAACTCCGCACAAACAGCAGCCGAAGTCAGGATGGAACTCTGGTCTCTGGCGCTGTGAGGCAGTGTCTCTACCCGCTGCAGCATTGTGCTGCCTTTGGCCTAGAGTCAGTCTGTGGATAGGTGTGGTGAGAAGTAACACTCCACTCTGATATCACTCTGGACACCAGCGGCAACTGGGAAAGGTAAACAATGTTCTGTTATTCCATGAGCTCTGTCTCACTACAGTCATGATCTATTTTCCTTAGATGAGATGCTGATAAAGTCCACGATATATAATCCTCCTGCCTTGCTTTGAGTATTACAATTAGACAGTGTCTGTACAAGGCAGCGAGCAGACCCATCCTGCAGGCAAATCCCACAACACGCATCTATCTATAAGCCCTTTATCTTTGTCCAACTCCCTCATCTCTGGGTACTCTTTATTAAATAAAATCATATTAGAAGGCTTATTGCTGTGATGTATTGAGCACAAAGATCGTTCTATGAGAGCTGACACATCAAAGCCAGGCCATGCACTCACCTCACCCTGCTCTCTCCAGCCCTGCTCTGCCTTTGAATAGACCTGGACGTTTATATAAACCACTGACATCTTGGGTCAGATTCACAAATACAAAATCAGCCAACCAATTTCCTGAGGCTACAATGCATGAAATAAACAGATTGATAAGGAGTTAATGTCCCAAACCACCAGCCGTCTGTAATGAAGGAAAAGCACAGAAATGCACTGGGTATCAACCACTGTTCAAATTAACAATACCAGAAATAAAACAAAGTATGTTTGCAAATTCATCTGGACATCCACTAACTAACACAAGATTCAGTACTGACCCCATAGCACAGTCTGGTGCCAATCCCACAGATAGTCCAGTACTGATCCATCCACACAGTCACATGTCACATCCACACCAGTCCCAGCTCACCTGCCTATGTTTGGCCCATATGCCTCTAAACCTGTCCTATCCAAGTACCTGTCTAAATGTTTCTTAAACATAGAAAAAGTAGATGCAGCCAATTCCCACTATCCCGCCCTACTCCCCCCCTTCCCCGTCCCGTTCCACCAACATTCCTTCATCTTCTCTGCATATCTCACAGCCTTGTGTCGACTTTTCATCTTTGCCCTTGACCAACCATCTAATACCACCACCTGTATCCGCCTATCACTTGCAAAGCTTTGTCCCATCCTCACCTCTTTTCCAGCTTTGCCCCCCATCAGCCCACAGAAGAATCCTGACCCGAAACGTCACCTATCCATGTTCTCCACAGATGCTGCCTGACCCGCTGAGTTACTCCAGCACTCTATGAAATGTCACCTATCCATGTTCTCCACAGATGCTGCCTGACCCGCTGAGTTACTCCAGCAGTTTGTATTTTGCTCAGTATTCCAGCATCTGCCGTATATTGGAGGTAGGTTGAACAATAAACATTGGGGTAAATGTAGCAGAGATAAACAATATGAAGAGAGAGAAAAATAGAAGTGATAAGAATGTATTTGGTCGTCACAGAAAACAGAATTTGGAGAAATGCGATATGGATTTATTACAGGCAGGGAAGATTGCCTCAAACATGAATGTATTATGTGTGGTGAGATTGCAAGCAATGGTGCCATGAAACCTTACAAAATGATTCAACATCTGGAGACAAGCACAAAACTTCAAAGGGGAGGCAGTGGAATGTTTACAATGAAGTGAGATGACGTGATGTTTTAACAAAAACTACTCAGTAATACAATAAGGACAAACAAAGAAATGTTAAAAGCGTCGCATCTCCTGGCTTTTCACATTGCCGGATGCAAAGCATTTTTACTCATAGTCCACGACTGCAGTATAATGGAGGCAGGTTGAACAATAAACCTGTCAAATGTAGCGGAGATAAACAACCTGCCAAAAAAACTAAGAAAAATTCCTTGATCAGAATGTATACGGTCTCACATAGATTACTGAATTTGCAGAATGCGATATGGATTTATTACAGGCAGGGCAACGTCAGCTCCTGCCTGGAAACAGGTAGCGGACTGTATGTGTGGGAGTTGCAAGCAGGGGTGCCATGAAACCTTTACAGCTTTAGTCTGCATCTGGTGACAACACAAAACTTCACTGGGGAGATTTTGTGGGTTTACAATGCAGGGATGACGTGATGTTTTAACAAAGCCGACTCAGTAATACAATACGGAAACAAAGCAATGGTGGAGGGCTCGCATCAGAAAGGTTTCACATTGATGATGCAAAGACCTTCACTGTCTGGAGAACATTAATAGGTGCCGTTTCACATAAGTGCTGGTCACTTAGTCCGGGGTCAGGCAGCATAACCACATTGTTTATCAAATGGATACGGTCTGACGTTTCACAGAGTTGCTGGATATTAACTCCAGTGCGGGTGCAGCTCCTGGCGTGGAGGCAGGTAAGGACTGTAGGTGGGTTTCGGGCCAACACCTTTCCTGGCTTTCGGCCCAAAAAACGTGCTGAGATTTCAAGAAGGGTTTCGGTGTGTGAGCAGTTGCTGATTTCCTTAGCTCGGAATTAGCACTGCTGGAGGGCTGCCAAAGGTGTCTAAAGAGTGGGTCAGGCAGCAATGTGGAGAACATGGATAGGTGACGTTTCACAGAGTGCTGGAGTAACTCAGTGGGTCAGGCAGCATCTGTGGAGAACATGGATAGGTGGCGTTTCACAGAGTGCTGGAGTAACTCAGCGAGTCAGGCAGCATCTGTGGAGAACATGGATAGGTGACGTTTCGGGTTGGGACCCTACTTCTTCGTTGCTCTGTGTCATTGCATTGATACTGTCCTTCATAGTTTTGCCGGAGAATAAGGCTGGGTGATGTTTCATGTCACTCTATTCTCTGTCTGTTGATTCTTCTAAATAAATGTTGTGCCGGCATTAACATTGAGATATAAATAGCACTGGAGATCTGGAGTTTTCCAACAGTCTCCTGTCCATTAAAGCAGACAATTCGTTGGAATGTTGCGGTTTTGAGGACTTTGTTTAAACTCCTCTAAAGGGGTCCCTGTATCCACAGCCACGTTTTAAAATATTGCTGATTTATTTTCCAGTTGGCCTGGGATTTTCCAGAAGGTCACTCCATTGTGACTCCAATCGAGACCAGGTTTTCCAGGATGTGAGTTTACATTCCAGAGTAATTTCTGGGTATATCTAAAACACTTTTTCACTCAATCCTTGATTGTGGTGACAGCTAACTCTCAGCTCGCAAGTTTCAGAGATTATGAATTTACTGTAATTACAGAGGTTTACTTTCTGTGTAAACACTTGGTATTGTTACAGAACCTGGAGGCTATTTACAATACAGAAGTGTCCTGACAATAGTAATCAGGAATTATCGATCATGTTTATTAATCTGATGGCAATATTCTACCTGAGTTGAGGTTGCAATGGGGAGCAGTACAATCAGGACTGTTGCATCCAGATTAGATTAGATTAGATTTGTTTATTGTCATTCGGACCTTTCGGTCTAAACGAAATTTCATTTCCCTGCAGTCAAATTTAACATCCACCACAGTGAGTTCACCAAACACCTCCTCACTGTGTCGGAAGGCAAAATCTTAAAGTCTCTGTCTCTTCCCTCTTTGTTCTCCCTCTGCGCTGAGTCGACGGTTCAAACTCCGCGGTTGGTTGCTGCCGCCACTGCCATGGTTCCGGGGCCGAGTCGGGTCGGGTCTCCGTTGCCGCTGGGCCTGAGTCGAGTCGGGTCTCCGTTGCCGCTGCTGCCACAGGTCTGAGTCGAGTCAGGTATCCGTTGCCGCTGCTGCCACAGGTCTGAGTCGAGTCGGGTCTCCAGATCACGGGCTCAAGCAGCAATTCTGGTGCAATCTAATGTCAGGGGGAAGCTGGGATTAGGGTCACATCCCAGACAAATGGACATGATGTGGTTGTTGGACATTAATGATCACAGCCCCATCGCTGTGGAACCGCCTTCACCTCCACACTCAGGGGCATTACTGGTGGGTAATTTAATGCCCACATCCCAAAACATGAATAACTCAAACAAATTGTGCCTAAACCTAGTAATGGTTTGAAAATGTGTCTTTTTTTCATCTGCAGTATCTTGGAGGTTCGTTGAACAATAAACTTTGGGGTAAATGTAGAAGAGATAAACAATGTGAAGAGAGAGGAAAATAGAAATGATAAAAATATCTAGACAGCATCTGCAGTTCCTTGTTATTACATTGATATTGAGCCAACTTGTCGTTCGTTGTTGAATGGCCTTGGCTTTCAAACATTGGCAGGATTAGATGTAGGATTCTTCCTGATAACTAGATTGATAAATAAAGATTATTTACTGTAAATGTGATTCAGCGGAAGAATGAATGTAAATAAAAAGTTTACAAGAATAAATACTGGCATTTGAGCAAATTCAGCAGAATGAGACTAGAATAGATTTAACGGGGGAAGTGCAAGGATCTTCACCCAGAGGGTTGTGTGTATATGGAACGAGCTGCCAAGGAGGGAGTTGAGGCAGGTACACTTGGACAGGTACATGGATAGGAAAGGCTTAGTGGGATATGGGCTAACGCAGGCAATAGGAATGCGTTATGGGAATAGCTTAGATGGGGCCTATTGGCCAGCATGGATGAGATGGGCCAAAGGGCCTGTTTCCATGTTGTATGACTGTGACTGTGGTTTCTCTTGTCAACTCCATGTCCAATCCCTGTTTTTTTTCCCCCCCCCCCCAGCATGGAGCCCCCCCCCCCCCCCCCCCCGTGGTCCCAACATGGAGCATCCCTCCCCCATGGTCCTAGCATCCCCTCCTCCCCTCCCCTGTGGTCCCAGCATGGAGCCCCCTCCCCCGTGGACCCAGCATGGAGCCCCCCCTCCCCTGTGGTCCCAGCATGGAGCCCCCTCCCCCGTGGTCCCAGCATGGAGCTCCCCCCCCCGTCGTCCCAGCATGGAGCCCCCCTCCCCGTGGTCCCAGCATGGAGCATGGAGCCCACCCCCCGGTCCCAGCATGGAGCCCCCCCCCCTGTGGTCCCAGCATGGAGCCCCCCCCCCCCCGTGGTCCCTGCATGGAGCTCCCCCCCCCGTGGGTCCCCATGGAGCCCCCCCTCCCCTGTGGTCCCAGCATGGAGCCCCCTCCCCTGTGGTCCCAGCATGGAGCCCCCCTCCCCCGTGGTCCCAGCATGGAGCCCCCCCTCCCCTGTGGTCCCAGCATGGAGCCCCCTCCCCCGTGGTCCCAGCATGGAGCTCCCCCCCTGTGGTCCCAGCATGGATCTCCTCCACCCCCCTGGTCTCCACATTGACTAGTCAATGTAGGTATGCCCAGTACTGTTTCCAACTTATGTAACACCCAACTTAGGCAAGGGTCCGCAGGATGTAACGCTGACGTAAGTTGGGGAGCAGCTGCTGCAGAAGATAAAAAAGAACAAATGAGTGTAAATCGTATAAAAATACTGTCAGATGTCATTGACTGACAGAGGAATGCGTTAAACAAGACCCAGGAGAGGGCACCAGATGCCTCCCAAGCACACTGCATCGTCTAGGAATGTGGATGTTCAGAGGCGAGATGGTGAACGGAGGTGGGAGTGAGTTGTCCCCTTAGACGGCGTGATCATGGGATGAGATGCCACAGGAGATGGTGGGAGCAGATACAATGACACCTTTGAAGAGGCACTTGGATAGGAACGGAGATAGATATGGGATTAGCGTAGATAGGCATCACAGTCAGCGTGGATGAATTGAGCTGAAGGACCTGTTTCTATGACTCTATGATCCTTTAATAGTCCAAACCTGAAGGACTGTGTTGACATGAGTCGCTAGAAGACACTGACAGAGGTTGTGTTGTACTTTGTGTGTTGAATTTCCCTTTCACTAACATATACCTTGTGTAATTGTAGGGCATTGTAACTAACTGTTCTGTGTACCAACTTCAACAGAAATATGTGAAGTAATTGGTGGAATCAATTGCTTAACTGGGAGGAGAGAAATCAGTGATCTTTTTGTAAGTTATTTTAATAAAGCCCTTAGTATCTTTAACTTACTGTGCGTGTAATTTACAACAGTGCATCAGGCAGTGATTCTTGACTTGAGAGAGTCTCGACATGATGGTGTCCCCATCAAGACCAAACCCCATGCAGTAAAACTGGACGTAACACAGGGAGGAAACGGAGAGAGGTGGTCCATGTGTCTGGGGAAAGTGTACAGTCAGTTCCCCAGAGGCAAGTAATATATATCTTAATGGTTTGACTTTGGGTATCGAGACTATTATTATGTAACTTGTAGATGTGTCAAAGCTGGGAAGTATCCTGAAAGGTGAGTAGCATAATGATAGATTTAAAGAGATATCGGCGAGCTGGGAGAGTGAGCAAGGTGCCTGATGAAACCTAATGCAGACAAAGGTTAAGTGGAACCTTTTGGTGGGAAGAATCGGGGGAAGGAAAATATAGTGCAGGACACAATTGTACAACAGTCCAAGAACAGAGAGATCTGGGGGAATGCACGTGAATTATTGAAAGTCAGGACGAGAAATTGGTTAGAGATAGAAATATAGACAATAGGTGCAGGAGTAGAGGCCATTCGGCCCTTCAAGCCAGCACCGCCATTCAATATGATCATGGCTGATCATCCAAAATCAGTACTCTGCTCCAGCTTTCTCCCCATAGCCCTTGATGCCCTAAGAGCTAAATCTAACTCCCTCTTACAAAATTAGGGTTGCACAATAGTAGAGTTGCTGCCTCACAGCACCGGAGACCCAGGTTCAATTCTGACTATGGGTGCTGTCTGTACGGAGTTTGCACGTTCTCCCTGTGACCTGTGTGGGTTTTCTCCTGGTGCTCCGGTTTTCTCCCACACTCCAAAGACATACAGGTTTGTAGGTTAATTGGCTTTGGTAAAATCGTCCTTAGTGTGTGTAGGATAGTTTTAGAGTGCGGGGTGATTGCTGGTCGGCATGGACTCGTTGGGCCACAGAACCTGTTTCCGTACTGTATGTATTAAGTCTAATGGAATCTGTGCTTCATAAATTGAGACACAGTGCAACAACTACAAGTCATGGTGAGTGTTTATAAAATGGTGGTTCAGCCACAGCTGAGGTACTGTGTCCTGTCCAACACACAGTGAGTTGGGAAGTTGAGGGTGCAGAGGAGATCGATGGGAATGGCAACTAATGGATGGACCAGAAAGGCAAAAGTTGTTCTCCTCTGAACAGGAGCAGAGTGAGGATTTAATAGGCAAGTTGAAAACTATAAAAGGTTTAGATTATAACGGGGAGACATTTCTCCCATTGGCCATTTGGTTAAAAATGAAAGCAAGAAGCCAGCAGCAACAGAATCAAAGGTGACGCAAGGAAACAGATTTGTAAACAGTGATTCCTCAGCATCTGAAATGCACGGCCAGAGAGACTGGTGCAGATAGATGTTGTTTAGTTTAGAGATACAGTGTGAAAACAGGCCCTTTGGCCCACCAAGTCTGAGCCGACCAATGATCATCAATACACTGGTACTATCCTACACCCTAGGGACAATTTACAGAAGTTAATTAACCTACAAACCCACACGTGTTTGGAATCATCTAGGACCGAGACAGAAAGTTGAGTTCTGCTGTGACTTCAGTACATTTACATGGAGATGTCAGGGCATCACTGACATCAATGTTCTTTATTCAGAGGGACAAGAGTAACCAGTCGCTACCTGGTGTCTTCAACTGAATGAGGCTTGCAATATTCTGTACAAACAAAGAACTGCAGATGCTAGTTAATACACAGGACACAAAGTGCTGGAGTAACTCAGCGGGTCAGCCAGCATCTCTGCAAACATGTTAGAGAGCAGGAGGAATCACTGAGGTGGAGCAGTGATAGAGAGTCTCACAGAACTGTCCTCAGAGAGAGGAGAGTCTGAAGCAGAGTCTCGACCTGAAACGTCACCTATCCATGTTCTCCACAGATGCTGCCTGACCCGCTGAGTTACTCCAGCACTCTGTGAAACGTCACCTATCCATGTTCTCCACAGATGCTGAGTTACTCCAGCACTCTGTGAAATCATTGGAATATTCTGTGTAATCATCTGGAATATCACTGTAGGCCTGGACAGGGGAGGTGAGTTGTTAGACTGAGTTCAGCCTAGCGATTGATGCTTGAGATCCAGGTTGGAAGCTGACCTCAGCAGGCTGCATTCTGATTTAGATATGTTTTGCTCCTTTTAGAAATGCTAAGAAATATCCTGGAGCTATGCTGTGGTTGATTCACTAAATGCAAGCATGGAAACAAATATTTGTAGACCGAATGGTTCTGGGAAATGTGTGAAACCTGTCTTTTCATTTTATTGTTGCAATGAAAACACATTGTCTGAATGTGTCATTATCTCCCAGCTCCAAATTATTTAGTGAAAACCTGTTTTGTGAAAGGCAATATAGCCGAGAAAGTTCCCTGGCTCATTTTCTCATTATCTGCTGATGGATTCCAAATCTAATCTCTTTTCTTCCCAGCTCCCTCCTAAAGCATTGCTTATTTGCTCTGATCTCTGAATGCAGAGTGAGCTCAGGCCAGATCACGATAGATCAACCTCTCTACCACGGCACAAGTGCCTGAAATGGTGAAAATTACACCGGATAAAATATCCTTCACAACCTGAAAGCCGCAGCTGTCAGGTTTCTGCACCTTTGACGGGGAACGATGAAGAACAGAGATAAGTGGACGGGGCTAATTGAAAAGTTATGCATTTAGCTGGCCGACTAATCTGACAGCATTTGTTCTCTTGCCTCTACTCAGCATCAATTTATTCTTAAATAGGTTGGAATTGGAGAAGAATATTTTGTTGGTGATTTAGACGAACAGACATGTGAATGGCAGAACCTGAACTGGCCAGCATCAACAAAAGTACCATTGGTATCAGCGCTGATCAGCATGCATTCAGACTTCATATCAAGTGGTAATGAAAGGGAGAAGCAACAAACCGCATTTGCTGGAAATTTGAAATGAAAACACCAAATGAAGATCAAGCATCATGTGTGGAAAAGGGAACAGTTTGTGTTTCATGTCTATATGATGAAACCGGCAAACTCAGTTGAGGGTTCTGTACACCCTGATAATCCTCTATCCAATCCCGGCTCCAGCCATTCACAGGGAACCCAGAGTTTGTGTCTAACTTGGACATAAGTCACTTGCTCCCCACGAGTCGGGCTGGTGTAATGGTTGTAGATTATCTTTCACATGTCTGCTGTCAGTGTGCAGCAGTCCATACTCACTGTGGATCTCAACAGAAAATACCTGACAGAATCCTAGTCTGCTCATCAGCACCAATTCCTTCCTCAGGAATATGTAGAGAAACACAGAGAGAAGCTGTGGAGATGCACATTGCCCGTCCAACACTGAATGTTCTGTAGACAAAATGTGTAGAAGGAACTGCAGATGCCAGTTTACACAGAAGATAGACACAGAGTGCTGGAGTAACAGAGTGTTTGAGGGGGGTTGAGGTGGGGTGAGGGGGGATGTTTGGGGGGCGAGGGGGGGGGCTGTGTTTCAGGGGTGGGGCTTGAGGGGGCTGTGTTTCAGGAGGGGGCTGGTTTCAGGAGGGGGGGTGTTTTGAGGAGGGGCTGTGTTTCAGGAGGGGGCTAGTGTTTCAGGAGGGGGCTGTGTTTCAGGAGGGGGCTGTGTTTCAGGAGGGGGCTGTGTTTCAGGAGGGGGCTGTGTTTCAGGAGGGGGCTGTGTTTCAGGAGGGGGCTGTGTTTGAGAGGGTGAGGATGGGTGGAGGAGAGTATTTGAGGAGCAGCTCTGACAATTGGACAAAGGGGCAATCCTGAGTCTTCGGCACGGAGACGGGGTGAAATAAGGAGTTATTTTATTTTCACAAGCTCCTCTAGAGGTCGTGCATCGGTGTGGTCCTCCTGCAGGATCAGCCTGGGTTTCTGGCGCTGTGAAACAGCAGCTCCACCCGCTACACCACCGCGCTGCCTCTGGGGCGCTCACCTCTCTGTGGTACAGGGGTCCCCCCGGGATGAAACTTCTGTAGATGAAGCTCTCTGCAACAGTTCCCTCGTTGGATGGAGCCAGTCACTGACTTGTCGATCATACACTGTAGGGTAAGAGGCTGCTGTGGCCATTGGGGTGTATCACTGTTATAAAGAAGGAAGTTTGAATGTCATAAAACTGAAAGTGGAAACTATCAGGATGAGGCTGCATCTGTGGAAGGCGACACAGAATTAACCGTTGGCCAAGTTGCCAGCGAGCTTGTTGGCTGAGCCCACACAGGAAGCTTTAATTAATCTCCCGTTCATTCTGCTCACTCAGTCAGCAAACCAGCTTTCAGCATCTTGTGCAGTCCCTCAGGATGTTCCTGTCTCTCTCTGTTTGTACTAACTACGCCCAGGGGAGAGTCCTGGGTCATTGTAAGTGCCTCGAGGTCGAGGATCTACAGCAGGTCAACAGGATGTATCTGCTCCCTCTGTGATGGTCACAACTGGGATAGACTTGGCCACAGGTTGAGTGAGGTTGGTGCCCTCTCTATCTAACGTGTCAATGCCTGCATTTGCCAGGTGCTTCTTGAAGTGACTGCTGATGGCCACGAAACAACAAGCCCATTGGATCCGCTCCACAGATAGCCCAGTGTCCTGCTGGCAGCACACATCATTGTTGTCTAAATGATATTCATTGTGTTGGGAACAACCACGGCCCATTCCCCAGAGAGGGTTGGCTCCAACATGCCTGAGCCTCAGCTGCGGCTTAGACCCAGTCAGACCAAAGGACATAAAAGTACACGTGACTCACACTCATTCTCTCCCACCCAACATGGGATCCCTTCAATGCTGGTCCTGTCCCTCCCCCTCCCCCCCCCCCCCCCCCCCCCCCCCCCCCCCCCACCCCCCCCCCCACCCCCACCTCCCCTCCTTCCCATTCCCCTTCTCACTACAGTACCAGCACTCATCCTTCTCCATCCCGTCTCTCCCCTCCATCCCATCTCTCTCCCCTCCATCCCATCTCTCTCCCCTCCATCCCATCTCTCCCGTCCATCCCATCTCTCCCCTCCATCCCATCTCTCTCTCCCCTCCATCCCGTCTCTCCCCTCCATCCCGGTCTCTCTCCCTCCATCCCGTCTCTCTCCCCCTCCATCCCCTCCATCCCGTCTCTCCCCCCCTCCATCCCATCTCTCCCCTCCATCCCGTCTCCCCCTCCATCCCTCCATCCCATCTCTCCCCCTCCATCCCCCCCATCCCATCTCTCTCCCCTCCATCCGTCTCTCTCCCCTCCATCCCATCTCTCCCCTCCATCCCGTCTCTCCCCCATCCCATCTCTCCCCTCCATCCCCGTCTCTCCCCCTCCATCCCCTCCATCCCATCTCTCTCCCCCTCCATCCCCTCCATCCCTCTCTCTCTCCCCCCATCCATCTCTCTCCCCCTCCATCCCATCTCTCTCCTCCATCCCATCTCCCCTCCATCCCATCTCTCTCCCCCTCCATCCCCTCCATCCCGTCTCTCTCCCCTCCATCCCGTCTCTCTCCCATCCATCCCGTCTCTCCCCTCGGCCGCTCTGCTTTAACTCCTCTGCTCCAGTTTCCTCGGCGTTCCTTCTCCCTCCTTTCCCGCCCGCTCGGCATGATTAGTTGTCCATCCCCCTCCTGTCCTCCATTCCCAAGTGTTGGAGATGCGCTGAAGTGCACAATGAGCCTGTGAAAGTTGGTTGTGGTAATTAAAGTTTGACAAGAAGAGCGAGAAGAGGCAATGGAGGGTGAACAATGGCCACAGTGTTCAGAGTCCCCGGCCAGCCCTCCTCACTCTGGGACAGCCTTTCTTCTAGAGAACAAAAGCATTTGTTTACATGTGTTAACTCCAGCAGTCTGCAGCTTGATGTCACAGAGCCAGGTGCAAGAACATCACTACTCATCACACCTCTCCCAGCCTAATGGGGCAGTCATTCGTCAGAACTAATAATCCCCAGCCACATATGTGCACCACTTCAAAGTTACTATGTTACAATATAAATATTGTGCTCAGGAACAAATTCAAAATCATTATTTTCAATGCAGGGCAATGTCAGACAGATTAGAACAAAATTCCTAACTTTATTTTGGTTTGAGAGGATTGTAAAGGCTTAACTCGGTGTTAATGATGGGCCTGTGATCATCAAGCTGCCACTAGGTGTTGGTCCATCTGCTGCCCTGGCCCATTGACTGGGAATAACGGGACCAGATGAATCGGACCCTTCACTAAAATCAATTGGCACAATTAAAGTCACAAATTATCAAACTTTGATAATTGTAGAAGGTACTGATCACAACTCCCTGACTCTGCATCGCTGGGACATCGTTTGGGAGTTAAACACGTATAAACCTTATCATCCTATTTTTTCTCCTGTGCTTTTGTTGCTTTGAGCTATAAAATACATTTCTTCTCTAGTCTAGGAGCAAGGTTACCCAATTCCAACCTGTGGGGTGAGTTAAGAACTGCTCTGAACTGTTTGTTAAGATTCTGGATATTTGCCCATTTGTTATCCACCCTAAAAGGACAGAGTGCTGGAGTAACTCAGCGGGTCAGGCAGCATCTGTGGAGAACATGGATAGGTGACGTTTCACAGAGCGCTGGAGTAACTCAGCTGGTCAGGCAGCATCTTTGGAGAACATGGATAGGTGGCGTTTCACAGAGTGCTGGAGTAACTCAGTGGGTCAGGCAGCATCTGTGGAGAACATGGATAGGTGGCGTTTTGGGTCGGGACCCTTCTTCAGATGGAAAGTCCGGCAGAGCTTTGACAAATGGAATTTAATCCCAACAAATGCAAGATGTTGAATTTTGGGAAATCTAACGGAAGGACATACATGGAGGTACCGAGGTCTAAGCAGAGGCTCAGAGGGGATAGAGCCTTCTCTGTTGCTGCTCCGGAGCTATGGAACACTCTGCCGTTGCACATCAGACAGGCCCCCTCACTGTCCATCTTCAAAACCAGTTTTAAAACGCATTTATATTCCTTGGCTTTTGACCATGCTTGAGACTTTGCTCCTGTTTTAGTGTTTTTAATGTTTTAATTTTATTGTTTGTACTCTCTCTTTTAATGTTTTTATTGTCGTGTAATAATTTTTTGTCCATGATTAGTCATGTGCAGCACTGTTGCAACAGTGGTTGTTTTTAAAGTGCTCTATAAATAAATTTATTATTATTATTATGCATAGTAAATAGTCGAGCACTAGGTAACATCGGGTTTCATGTCAATCTGGTGACTTCATTTCGGAATATCAATTTATTTTAAATTCCCCAGCGTCAGTAGTGATCTACAAATTATTGTTTTGATCCTATGGAATACTAAACTTGTAATATAAGCGCTGAAATAATTCATTCCCAAAGTGGGAGGATGAGAAGAGGAGCAGATTTGAGTCCGTGTTATATCATTAAGTGAATAACATTATGATGGACAGTTTGAGAAGGAAAGGCTTGTAGAGTCACTGCGAGCAACCTCGACCATATGTGTCATTGTGGCAATCTGTGAGAATTTGAAAATCATGTCCTTATTGGTCAGGTTATTGATTTACATTTATTTAGCGCCCTTCTTGATTTCATTACTTCTAAAGCATTTAGTACCCAATGAAGGTGTGATAAACTGCCTCTCTAGGTTCTCTGGAGTTCAATGCAGACGATGAACTATAACTATGTGATGCAGTCTTGGAGTTTTGTAAACATTACTGAGGCTAAAATTATTTATGTCACTAATTTGACAGCTGAAGTGTTCTGGATAGTTCTGGGAAAGATGAAGCTAATGTATGTACAATAATTGATGGGATGCTGCTTAAACATGCATGGATTTCATATGTTTATAAGTGATAGGAGCAGAATAAGGCCATTCAGCCCATCAAGTCTACTCTGCCATTCAATCATGGCTGATCTATCTCTCCCTCTTAACCCCAATCTCCTGCCTTCTCCCCATAACCCCTGACACCCGTACTAATGAAGAATCTGTCTATCTATAATAATAATAATAATAATACATTTTATTTGTGGGCGCCTTTCAAAAGTCTCAAGGACACCTTACAGAATTTAACAAGAGTAAAAAACATATAATCAGAGTAAAATAAATAATAAAGACATCACCAATATACAAATTAAAGACAGAATTCGATCCAAAGACAAAAAAATCAAGAACACAATGTGAAGAGAGAGCAGCGGCAGCTAAACCGCGACAGTGTCCACTCTCCCTTCCGACAGCCATCTTGGACACAGACTAAAATAATCACTTACACACAAACATCATCCCCCCACAACGGTCACCACTGTGGGGGAAGGCACAATGTCCAGTCCCCATCCCCAGTTCTCCCCAAGTCAGGCCTATCTATGCCTTTAAAATATCCATTGTTAGCCTCCATAACCTTCCAGAGGTTGGGGAAGTTAGAATTAGAAACGTTTACTCGGTGCTTCTGTGGCTCCAGAGATTCCGAGACAGAAAGTTTTGATAAATAGACAAAAGGATTTTCCATCTAGTGATGACCAAAAACAATGGTCCGCTTCAACTCCATAAATCAGAATAAGGACATATCTCAACTTCTGGACCAATGGCCTTGGGACCACCACCTGCAACTGGTTTCTGTACTTCCTGACCAGCAGATCTCAGTCAGTTAAAATTGGTCATTTCCTCCATGTTGACCCATGATACAAACACAACCTTAGGTTTGTGTGCTCAGTCCCTGCACCACTCCCTTGTACATGAATATGAACTGTAAAATGGGCTGGACAATCATTATTGAAAGCCAGGAGTCATTGATGAGAAGGTGAGTGTTGATCGTTCAGAACTGTCAGACATTGATTGTAAAATCAGATGAATTTTAAGTGTTGATAGATGTCAGATATCAAATACAATAATGGAATGTCAAACTGCATGATAACTGAAGCCAACAATTGTACACTGACATAGAAACATAAAAAATAGGTGCAAGAGTAGGCCATTCGGCCCTTTGAGCCTGCACTGCCATTCAATATGATCATGGCTGATCATCCAACTCAGTATCCTGTGCCTGCTTTCTCTCCATACCCCTGATTTCCCTTTCATAAATCCATGTTGACTTTGACTAATCCTTTTACTGCTACCCAAATGCTCCATTATTACCTCTTTAATAACAGCATCTTTCCCACCACCGAAGTCAGGCTAACTGGTCTGTAATTCCCCGTTTTCTCTCTCGCTCCTTTCTTGAAAAGTGGGATAACATGAGCTATCCTCCAATCCACAGGAACTGATCCTGAATCTATTGCACATTGGAAAATGATCACCAATGCGTCCACTATTTCTAGAGCCACCTCCCTGAGGACCCTGGGATGCAGACCATCAGGCCCAGGGGATTTATCATCCTTCAGTCCCATTAGCCTACCCAATACTATTTCTCGTCTAATGAAAATTTCTTTCAGTTCCTCTACCCCCTTAGATCCTCTGTCCTCCAGTTCATCTGGGAGATTGTTTGTGTCTTCCTTAGTGAAGACAGATCCAAAGTACCTATTCAACTCTTCTGCCATTTCCTTGTTGCCCATAATAATTTCACCCGTGTCTGCCTTCAAGGGACCCACATTTGACTATGCTACTCTTTTTCCCTTAACATATAAGGAAGAACAGTAAAAGCTTCTTTAGATATTCCTGGCCAGCTTCCCTTCGTACTTCATCTTTTCAGCCCGTATTGCCCGTTTTGTTTCCTTCTGTTGTCCTATGAAAGTTTCCCAATCCTCTGACTTCCAGCTACTCTTTACTGTGTTATACATCTTTTCTTTTAGTTTTATTCTATCCCTAACTTCTCTTGTCAGCCACGGTTGCCTCCTACTCCCATTAGAATCTTTCTTCCTTTTTGGAATGAAATGATCCTGCGTCTTCGGGACTGGATAAGGTTGTTGAAGTTGAGATTTTTATACTGAATTTGGACAAACATTTATTATTGAAAGATAATAGATATTGAGTTGAAGATTAGACAGGCACTGAATATTGAAATCAATCAATCAATCAGAATTATTAATCACGTACACAATAAGTTGCAGTGAAATGAACTTGCCAGCAACGGTACAATAAAAAAGAACACACTATACAAAGCTCATCGATATTGATTACAAGGACACATAATTTATTGTAAACTAGGATGTTTGTTCATAGTTGAATGATAATGGATGTTGATTATAATATCACTTTTTGAAAAATAATGGTTATTGATTGTAAAATTTATTGAACTTTTTTTGAAATCTTTAAGATTGTACACGGCACTGACAGCTAATGGCCATTGATTTTCAAACTGGATCTGCAACGAGTTTGAAGCTGAAAGGTATCTAATTTTAAATTGGCTGTGTATTGATTATTGAAAAATGATGTTTATTGATTTTAAAATGAGATCGTTATCAATTATTGAACACTGATGTGAATTGTTCGTGGTGCCGTTGGGCTGATAATAGAAATGAAATCAATTTTTGATCAAAGGAAAGGGGTAGAATATTGTCAGAAAAACAGTGAATGCTGAGGATTGAGAACATTTCAGAATTCAGTAAGGAAACATCTTCAGCAAGATGTTGTCAAGGAAGGAGAGAGAAGGGCACAGGAATAATTTAATGATTAATAAAAACATACAAGATATTTTGGCGGTCTATAAATGCTGTTATAGACATGTTGAAAGCAAAAGATCAGCAAAGGTTTTTATGGGTCTGGCAGCTCCTATAGAAAGAGAAACACAGTCTCAGGTCAAAGACCAGTCAAGGGAACTGGAAAAGAAAGAAAACAAGTTGTATCGTGCTGCACAAAAGTCAGGGGAAAGAGCGGATAGGACAAGGTGATCGGGTGAAGTCAGGAACAATGACAATAGAGAATCCCGCTAATAAACTGATCTCCAGTGACGGAGGAACTGACAAAAGTCAAAAACAGAAACAGTATTGGAGAAATTAATGGAGCTAAAAGGCAATACATCTCCAAGGACTGATAATGGCAAGTGGACAGAGACCGGACACCGATGGCTGATAATTGTTTGATTATCAAATAAAAAAATTAGATGGTCATTATTATTAAAAACTGTATTCTAAAGATTGTAAAATACGATGAAGACTGAGATTAAAAGCCGTTGCATATTGATTGTAAATTTAGATGGATCCTGAAGAGCAATGGACATTGATCGTAAATATCAGGAAGTCATGGATATTGATTAGTAAATGATTGTCAATAACTAAACAATAACTAAACATATACATAAATACTTTTAGCAAGCTGGTTGTATGAGTTGGTAAAATTGCATGGATTATAAAACAGCTTGAAAATTGTTTCCAAAATCCGATTGAGTGATGATTATTGAAATCTGATGGTTATATATTGCAAGATGTATTGGACAGTGATCTTTAGAAACCTGATAATTGTCAAATTGAACAATGCTTCTGGAAAGTGTATGGTTATTAATGGTAAAACAGAACACATAGGGGCAATGATTGCTGAGGGATTGTGAAAATAGGCGCGGACTGCTGGAGGTGAGTTATGCATCAGTGGAGTTAATGTTATTGAAACCTGATGGATACTGTAAGTAATATTCTACATACCGTAATCATTGTATGTGGGCAGGTGTTGATTGTAAAATCAGGTGGACACTGATTATTGTAAACTAGAGGATGTTGTGTAGAATCAGATGGAGGCTAATAATGAAAAGTTGCTTACCAAAGGCAATCGTATTAATTAAAGTGGATTGGCAACAATTTTAATTAGTTACTGGATAAAATAGCATGAATATTATTAAACTATTGAATGAAAATATGTGATTAAAAATGGTTTCATATTTATTATCTCACCTTAAACTTACGCTGTCTAGTTTTGGACTTCTCTACCCTAGAGAAAAGACTAGCAATCCATCTTATCTATGCCCCTTATTGGTTTATAAACTCCACATGGTCACCTTCAGCTTTCTTTGCTGTGGGTAAAACAATCCCGGCCCATCCAGCCTCCTGGTAACTCCAGCTCTCTGGTAACTCCAGCACCTTTGGGAATCTTTCCTGCACCCTCTCCTGCTTCATTTCTTCCAACCTTCGTTATGCTGACTGGAAATTAACATTATATTCCAGGTGCTGTCTCACAAATGTCTTCAACATCTGTAATCCGAATCCCAACACTTGTACTCGCGGTCAGATGAACAGTGGGTATTCGAAGCTGATCAATGGCGTTTGTAAACATTTTAATAAATATTGATTAATTGTCACTGATACTGAAAACCAATAGATATCAGTTGCAAACTCAGATGGTGAGCTGATGGATATTGATTGTAGAATGTAATGAATGTTGAATATTGGGGATTGATGTATATTGATTATAAAATAGAATAAATAGGGATTATTGAAAGCAGGTTGTAAAAAAGATCGATGCTGATTATTGAACTGTGAAAGATAATATTTATAAAATCAGATAAACACTGAATATTGAAGATGATGGATATCGCTGTATAATCAGACTCATTAAACACGTGTGTTTTAAGTTGTAGTCAGTGGAAGGGTGCAGGGAACACGGGATGGAATTGGCCCAGTGTGACGTACACTATTGCCACCCAAGACAGGACAATGCACATTTGTTAATAAAAGCTGAAGGAGTTGTAATAGAGGAAGATGAATTACATGCAGAAAGAAAAGGTTAATGTTAGAATTGTGAAATACAGAAGATAGCAGTTGTTAGAAATATGAACTAAACAAAAGTACTTGAGATATTCGCCAAATCAGGTAGCAGCTGCAGAGCAAGGAAATTAGTTATTGTTACAGGTGGAATAAAAAATAATGTATTTCACCTGCATAGTGAGTGGGCTATAGAGACCCATGGATGTAGATTGTAAATGTAGGATGAACACTGAGAATTGATCTGATCTGTACTGATCATTAAATGCTTCTTACTAGTGGGAGAGTCTAGAACCAGAGGGCACAGCCTCAGAATAAAAGGATGTTCCTTTAGATAGGAGACAAGAAGGAATTTCTGTTGCCAGAGGGTGGTGAATCTGTGGGATTCATTACCAAGGATGGCTGTGGAGGCTGTCATTTGGTATTTTTAACGCGGAGATTGAAAGGTTCTAGTATAGCAAGGGTATCAAAGGTTACAGATCAATCATGATTGAATGGCGGAGAAGACTAGATGGGCCAAATGGCCTAATTCTGCTCCTATGACATGAAGATTATTTTACCAGCAAATCCGATGAACACTGACAAGTGAATATTAATGCACAGTGATTGTAAACTTAAAAGGAGAGTGATCATTGAAGGCTGATCAATATTGATCGTAAAATACAATATGTATTGGTTAATTTAGCTTGCTGATGGATATCGATTTTAAATTTACATTGGAAATTCATTTTAGAAAGATGATAGATATTATTTTCAAAATAAGATGCACTGAACTCTGAAATTTAATGGATATTAATTGTAAAATAAGATTGATATTGATCATTGAATGTTGATTAATATGATTGTAAAATCAAATGGATGCTGATTATAGATAATGGGTGATGATTCTAAAATCAGATATTATTGAATCAAGGTGATTATTGAAAGCTTGTAGAAATCACATCCTTTTTTATAGGCTGATTGGACTTGATTACAGAACCAGATGAAAATCAGATGAATTGTCATAAAAGAATGCTAATGGATATTGATTTTAAAATTAATGGCTGATTTTTGAAACTTGATGGGTATTGATCATAATCACGATGGATATTTATTATAAAATCAGATGGACATTAATTATTACATGCTGCTGAATTGTCATTATAAATTATAATGAATACCAATATTAGAAGTCTAATGGTTATTGATTATGAAATATGATGGATAGTGATCACACAAAGCTGGTGGATATGAATCTGAAAATGTGGATACTGTCTTACAGCAGGCTGAGGGGTACACTGTGAAATGGGTTGACTTGGATTATTGAAGAATGACAGATATTGAATATTAAATTGATATTATATTGATCACTGAAAGCCAATGATGTCTGCAATAAAGTATTAATCAATCAATGTAAAATCAGGTGAACACTCATTGTTTAGCTGCTGGATGTTGCATGTCTCATTGAACAGATAGAGATTATTGATAAATTCTCCATTTTGATTTTAAAATTGTATCAACGATTTATTGATTACTGATTAATATTGACTGCAAAATTGGATGGTTATAAGGTAGTGAACACCAATCTACTCATGTAGATTGAATGGAAGATTATTATTTAAATATGTTGGACACTGATTGCAAAATTGGATGGTTAAGACTTATGGATTAATAATGTACATTGGATGGAAAGTTATTGTTTAAACTAATGAGTATTGTTCCCTAAGACTTGGAACTGGGTGGTGGGAACATGGAGCCAGCTGCCAGGGTAGGTGAGGGGTGCAGGTGGGAGATTCAGACATTGGGAGGTCAGAGTGCAAAGTGTAGAGAGGAATGGGGAGCAAAGGTCATTAATAGATCAGCAAAGGTTAACAAAGGTCAGTAAAAGGTTAGCAAAGTGCCGAGAGAAATGGGAAAGTTTGGACAGAGATGTCCACCTGGCGGTTTGAGCATGAGATAGAGATTCGGTCAGGGAAGGGCTTGACCATGAGAGTTTCAGACAGTGGGTGAGTTACGTACGCGAGATGTTTCGACAAAAGACAATAGACAATAGGTGCAGGAGGAGGCCATTCGGCCCTTCGAGACAGCACCACCATTCAATGTGATCATGGCTGATCATCCCCAATCAGTACCCCGTTCCTGCCTTCCCCCCATATCCACTGACTCCGCTATCTTTACAAGCCCTATCTAGTTCTCTCTTGAAAGCATCCAGAGAACCTGCCTCCACCACCCTCTGAGGCAGAGAATTCCACAGACTCACCACTCTCTGTGAGAACAAGTTGTGCCTCGTCTCCATTCTAAATGGCTTATTCCTTATTCCTAAACTGTGATCCCTGGTTCTGGACAAACACAATGTGCTGGAGTAACTCAGGGGTCAACAGCATCACTGGAGAACATTGTCTGAAGCAGGGTCCCGACCCGAAAAGTCACCTATCCATGTTCTCCATAGATGCTGCCTGTCCCGCTGAGTTACTCCAGCACTCTGTGTGTGTGTGTGTGTGTGTGTGTGTGTGTGTGTGTGTGTGTGTGTGTGTGTGTCTGTGTCCCTGTGTATGTGTATCCTGGTTGGGGAGAGCAGGGGAAGTGATGGGTGGGGTGAGACGGTATGGAGCCTGGGGTCCCTCTTCCTCATACACAGACAGTGAGTGGTGGGATGACTCAGCCGGTATGGAGCATCTGTGGGGTCCCTCTTCCTATACGTTTCACAGAGTGCTGGAGTAACTCAGCGGGTCAGGCAGCATCTGTGGAGAACATGGATAGGTGACGTTTCGGGTGGAGACCATGCTTCAGATGTTCTTTCTCCCTCATGTTTAGTTGTGGATGAGGCAGGGTTGGGGTTGGCCCGGGACGTGGGTTGTCCACCTGCCCGCCCACCCGCCCACCTGTGTGGCCGCTGGGTCACCTGTACCTGGGTCGCGGCGCTGGGACGGCAGTGAGCGAGTGGGTGAATGAATGAATGAATGAAGGGGAGTCTGTGCCAGGAGTGTCGCTTTAAAACAGGCGGGACCGGCTGCCTGAGGTGGGACCGACCAATGGGTGTCAGCAGCCCGGCGCTTAAAGCCCGCAAACCCGACCGATCCCGCACCGTCAGACTGAAGCAACGGGGCAGCGCGGCCATGGCGGAGAACGGAGTGACGGACAACGGGGAGGTGGGCAGCGGGGAGATGGGCCGAGCGGCCCCGGCATCGCCGCCCAGACCTGCGAAAAACCTGCGGGTCAAATACACCAAGGTGCGGTGAGAGGGGGTGTGGGTGGGTGCGGGGTGGTGGGTGCGGGGTGGGTGTGGGTGCGGGGTGGGGGGTGGGGTGTGCGGGGTGGGGGGCGGGGTGCGGGTGCGGGGGTGGGTGGGGGGGTGGGTGTGGGGGGGGGTGGGTGTGGGTGGGTGTGGGTGGGGGGGTGGGGGTGGGGGTGGGTGGGGGGGTGAGGGTGGGTGCGGGGTGGGTGGGGGGGTGCGGGGGCGGGGGGTGCGGGGTGGGTGCGGGGGGTGGGGTGGGTGGTGGGTGCGGGGCGGGGGGTGGGGGCGGGGTGGGTGCGGGGTGAGGGTGGGGGGGGGGGGGGTGGGGTGTGGGTGGGGTGGGGGGGGGGGGGGGGGGGGTGGGGTGTGGGTGGGGGTGGGGGTGGTGGGGTGGGTGGGGGTGGGGGGGTGGGTGGGGGTGGGGGTGGTGGGTGGGTGCGGGTGTGGGGGGGGGTGGGTGGGTGCGGGGTGGGTGCGGGGTGGGTGCGGGGTGTGGGTGGGTGGGTGGGTGTGGGGGGGGTGGGTGGGTGTGGGGTGGGGGTGGGTGGGGGGGTGTGTGGTGGGGTGAGGGTGGGTGTGGGGGTGGGTGCGGGGTGGGTGAGGGGGTGGGGGTGGGTGTGTGTGTGGTGGGTGGTGGGGGGGTGGGGGTGGTGCGGGGTGGGTGGTGGGGGGGGGTGGGGTGTGGGTGGTGGGGGTGTGGGTGGGTGCGGGGTGGGTGCGGGGGTGTGGGTGTGTGGGGGGGGGTGGGTGGGTGAGGGGGGTGCGGGGGTGGGTGGGTGGGGGGGGTGTGGGTGGGGTGGGGGGGGGTGGGGGGGGTGGGGTGGGGTTGGGTGGGGGTGGGTGGGGGGTGGGTGCGGGGTGCGGGGTGTGGGGTGAGGGTGTGCGGGGTGTGGGTGTTGGGGGTGGGGTGGGGGTGTGGGGGGTGGGTGGGGTGGGTGCGGGGGTGTGGGTGGGTGCGGGGTGGGGTGGGTGGGGGTGGGTGGGGTGGGGTGTGGTGTGGGTGGGTGTGGGGTGGGGGGGGTGGGGTGGGGGGGTGTGTGGGGGGTGGGGGGTGGGGGTGAGGGTGGGTGCGGGGTGGGTGGGGGTGGGTGGGTTGGGTGGGTGTGGGTGGGGTGGGGGGTGTGGGGGGGTGGGGGGGTGGGGTGTGGGTGTGGTGGGTGGGGGTGTTGGGGGTGGGGGGGGGGGGTGGGGGTGGTGTGGGGGTGGTGGGTGGGTGGGGGTGGGGGGTGGGTGCGGGGGTGAGGGTGGGTGCGGGGGTGGGTGGGGGGTGTGGGTGGGTGCGGGGTGCGGGGTGGGTGTGCGGGGTGAGGGTGGGTGGGGGGGGGGGTGGGGGTGGGTGGGGTGGGGGTGCGGGTGGGGGGGGGGTGGTGGGTGGGGGTGGGTGGGGGTGGGTTGAGGTTCGGTGGGTGGTGTTGGGGGGGGGTGGGGTTGGGGGGGGGTGGGTGTGGGGGTGGGGTGGGTGCGGGGGTGTGGGGTGGGTGCGGGGGTGTGGGTGGGTGCGGGGGTGTGGGTGGGGCGGGTGTGGGTGGGTGCGGGGTGTGGGGGGTGCGGGGGTGGGGTGGGGTGCGGGGGGGTGCGGGGTGAGGTGTGGGTGCGGGGTGTGGGTGGGGGGGCGGGTGTGGGTGGGTGCGGGGGTGGGTGGGGTGAGGGGTGGGGTGGGTGAGTTGGGGGTGGGTGGGTGGGGGGTGGGTGGGGTGGGGGTGTGTGGGTGGGTGCGGGGTGTGGGTGGGTGCGGGGTGGGTGCGGGGTGAGGGGGGGTGCGGGGGGGGGTGGGGTGGGTGGGGGTGGGGGTGCGGGGTGGGGGTGGGTGGGGGGGGGGGTGGGGGGGAGGGTGGGTGCGGGGTGTGGGTGGGGTGCGGGGTGGGTGGGGGGTGGGGTGGGTGCGGGGTGTGGGTGGGTGCGGGGTGGGGTGGGGGGGTGAGGGTGGGTGCGGGGTGTGGGTGGGTGCGGGGTGAGGGGTGGGTGCGGGGTGGGGTGGGTGCGGGGGGTGGGTGCGGGGTGAGGGTGGGTGCGGGGGGTGGGGTGGGGGGGGGTGTGGGGTGGGTGGGGGGTGAGGGTGGGTGCGGGGTGAGGGTGGGTGGGGGGTGGGTGCGGGGTGGGGTGGGGTGTGGGTGGGTGGGGGGGCGCGGGTGAGATGGGCAGCGATGGGCGGCTTTGTGACCGGGGTCCGGTGCTGTGATCTGAACCCAATGCGGACTATGACGGGCCGGGCAGCAAATGTGGAGGGAATGGACTGCGAGACTGACGCTTCTTCAGACTCTGTCTGAGTTGATGAGTTCCTCCAGTACTTTGTCTTTTGTTCAGGATTCTAGTATCTGCAGTTCAATGTGCCTCCAATGAGGAACCGGAGCGGTTTCAGTTTCCGGGGGGGGGGGGGGGATAAGTGCGGTGTGTGTGTTGAACATTGGGGGGGGGGGGGGGGGAACAGATAACATTCGCACAGAGGTGTAAGATCATGAGGGGAATAGATCGGGTAGAGTCTCTTGCCCAGAGTAGGGGAACCGCGGACCAGAGGACACGGGTTCAAGGTGAAGGGGAAAAGATTTAATAGGAATCAGAGGGGTAACGTTTTTTCACACAGAGTGGTGGTGGGTGTATGGAACAAGCTGCCAGAGGAGGTAGTTGAGGCTGGGACTGTCCCATCGTTTAAGAAACAGTTAGACAGGTCCATGGATAGGACAGGTTTGGAGGGATATGGACCAAGCGCAGGCAGGTGGGACTAGTGTAGCTGGGGCATTGTTGGCCAGTGTGGGCAAGTTTGGGCCGAAGGGCCTGTTTCCACATTGTATCACTCTGTCTCCATGTAATCAGCTCCGGCACAGAGAACGGTGGAAGGTGCTGGAGTCACTGAACATTGGTCGGTGTGGGGGGGGAGGGGGGTGGATGTGGAGCTAGTGAGGGCAGTGAAGGTGGGGGGTGGGGGGCAGGGGGAATGGGGGGGGGGGGGGGGGGGGGGGGTGCCGGGTGGGGAGCCGGGCACTTGCAGCAACTGATGCCGGGTGGGTCGTGGTTACAAGACTCTGGCGACGTTACCCTGATCCGGAGTGAGTCTGGACCCGGGACCCCTGCAAATTATCATGGGAACATGTACAGGAACAGGCCCTTCGGCCCACAGTGTCCCGGCCCAACACGATGTGAGCCACAGTGGGAGAAGGGGGCTTTCCCTGGATGGTGGCCGGGTCGGCGAGGAGGGACTTGGCGCTGCCCGAGTTTTCTCGGAGCCGAGGAGCCTCGACCCGGAACGTTACCCATTGCTTCTCTCCACAGATGCTGCCCGACCCGCTGAGTTCCTCCAGCATTATGTGTCTGCCTTTGTCTGGGGAAGGTTCTGTATGTACACAATTGTGAGCGGCGCGGGAGAGATGGCAACACACGTTTGTTTCCCTTTAGCGATGTGGGTTGAAGGCAAGAGGCAGCGGCTGAGCGGGGACTTGAGGTGGTGTTGGGATGGGAAGCGTTGATGGTGAGAGTGGTTACCGTGGGAGCGGCGGTATTGGCCGCCCGATGCATGGAACTGGCCGCCGGCTACACTGGCCACATCTACCGGCCAGTGCCGGACTAGCGCTGGGTTATTCTGGAATCTGGATTCAGTGTGGACGGTGGGAGCAGGGGCAGGCCCTTCGGCCCACAGACAGTTTGATTGCATCCCAGGTGTACGAGTACACACACTATTGTGGGCACATCCAGAGAGTCACTGGGATCTGAATTCTGGGTGAGGGTTTATAGGAGCTACTGGGCAGTGTACAGGAGCAAAGTGATTCTGCTTCATCGGAAACAGTAAAACAAAACTGTTCTGATCCATGTTCCGTATAACCGGCTTTAAGAATAAATGAGGACTGGTCTTGTGTGGATTTAGTGGGGAAGGGTTGGACTTGCACGGAGCAGGTTTAGACAGGATCACTGATTGATGGTGTAGATGCTGGAATCGAGAAGGTGAGGAGAATGTTGAAGGAACTCAACAGGTCAAGCAGCATCTATGGGTCAGTTTGTGATGCAAATCTGTGATAGGGCCAGATGAGAACGGGTTTGGACATGATCCCACTGGCCTGGGTTCAGTGTGAACAGGAATGGATGGGAACTGGACAGGTCCATTCAGATCAAGTCACCTATTAATATGTCCTTGTACACGGGGCACTGGGAGATGACAGTCAGCTGGGACAAGGGGGTTGCGAATACTTTAGAGATCACCGTGTTGGTGTGACTAGTGATGATCCAACTAGCCTGCTCCTATTGGCTGTGATCTTGTGGACAGAACAGGACATTTCCATGCCGAATATCCAGCGACCTGTTAACCTGAACAGAGAGGAGGACAAGGGGTCAGAGTGTACGATGTTCCCTGGAAAGGTGGAGGCAGGAGATGTGGAGGCAGGAGATGTGGAGGCAGGAGATGTGGAGGCAGGAGATGTGGAGGCAAACCTCAGTGGAATGGAAAGAATTGTCTCTGTGATTAGTGTAGGACAGCAAATGTTTCTGGAAATCTGGCAACACTAACAAAAGCAGAAACTGTGGATGGTCTGTTTAGAAACTGCTTTTACCAGAAAGTGATTCATGTCATTCATGAACCTTTGTGCCTGATGCAGGGACATGTCTTGAGTCTGTTTCTGTAGTGGAATGGAAATCGCATCTATTGGTCAAAGATAATTCCAAATAGCAATGTTGATGCCTTCTCCAAACCACTGGTATGTTAATTAAGTTTAGAGATACAGCATGGCAACGTCTATGTGCCCATGCTGACCATCGATCACCCATTCACACTAGTTTTATGTTATCCCACTCCCCACACACCAGGGGCAATTACACGGTCAAAGTTCATCACTTGGAGCTTATGACTATACACTACATCTGCGAGGACCAATGATTGGCCTGAAAACTTCATCCTTACAGATGCCAACATCTAGTCTTTACAAATAGTTTGGGTTTAAAACTACCTTGCATATCAGTGTCCAGAAACAAGCAGCATTGCACTGGAGTCCAAGTGGCAGAGTGTGTGTGAGTGTGAGTGTGTGAGTGTGAGTGTGTGTGAGTGTGAGTGTGAGTGTGAGTGTGTGTGTGAGTGTGAGAGTGCGTGTGTGCGTGTGTGAGTGTGACACAATTCTTTAACTTTATTGGCCCGTCACTATCTGCCTGTCACTATCTGCCTGTCACTATCTGCCTGTCACTATCTGCCTGTCACTATCTGCCTGTCACTATCTGCCTGTCACTACTGGCCTGTCACTACTGGCCTGTCACTACTGGCCTGTCACTACTGGCCTGTCACTACCGGCCCGTCACTATCGGCCTGTCACTAGAGTCCTTTCCTCACTGGAATAATCACAAATATTACTGAATGTTTCTTTCCTCCAGTCACTTCCCATCAATGGTTTCGAAGCTGTTTTAAACAGTTCTTTGTGGCTTCAGTCATCGCCTTGTCTCAACCCTCACCATCACTCCATGCCCACATATTTTGTCTTTGTGAAATACTTCAGGGCATTCTATAGCAGGTCAGACATGGGATGAGGGTGGTGTGACTGTTATTGCAATGTGCCTGTCTCTGGTTCAACGTTGTGGCTGTGGAGATGTAAGAACATTGACACACAATTGAAGGCACAGATGGCCCCTTCGTTAAATTTGTTTTTGTGTAGATATAAATATTTCTGTGTTTATGTATCCCTTTTAAATTTGAAATATTTTAGCCCCAAGAGGAGCCCTTATTTTAACATTTTTCCCATTCCTTTCATGGAATTTCATCATAACAACTTGGATCAGGTGCGATGTGGCATCCAGGTCTGGCACTGAATTGTCCAAAAGGCAACATGAGGAGAGGAGCAGGGATGCTGAATTTGGTGTATGTTTAGTGGGGATCTATAGTGTTCCTCTAGGTAACCTGGGTGGAAGGGAGGTTACAAATAATCTCCATGGATTAAAGAAAATGCCACTTCCATTTCAGAGTGTTCTACACTAGTTTAGGTTCAGTAGTGGAGCTCAAGTTCTTAAGTGAAGGGTGTTTAATGTTTGCAGTGCTGTGGTGTAGCCCTGGGCTCAGCAGCAACTGGGGACATGTCTCCTCAGAGAAAGATCAAGCCCTGACCAATGGTGGGTAGGAGGGATTACAACTAAAGACCCAATTTACTTGCCTTCATCTGACATCGTGTATTGTCTTTCCGTTGACTGGATAACACGCAACAAAAAGCTAAACTAAACATCTGAATCACTGAATCTAGATCCAGTTCCCACTAAACATTGATAAAAGGTTCACATCAGATGGCGTATTCGATTGATTAGACTGGTGGTGACTTTTTTCTGCAGATTGTGAAACTTCAGTTAAAATAATTATTCATTAATTCTGAAACCAGACACGACAGGTGACGGGAAACAAATGCTTATTTCTCTTTGAATGTTGCATCTCTGATCTTGTCTTTTGCAGCAGAGAATGTAGAAACGTTAGTTTTCTAATGCTAGGTTCCTTTATCAGGCTCCGCTCATCGATTGCCTTTCTCTGAATTCACTTTGTTTGAATTCAATAATTATTCAGATGTCTTCTGCATTCTAGACATGCCTGCCCTCTCAGTGAGGTAAGGTTCTAAACCTGGAAGGACAGTTCATGCATGGGTTTGTAGATTGCTCAGTGTTATTGTGTTTGTCAGATGGACAGAGGGGATTTCAGTCCAATAATGATGAGTTTTGTAAAGATATTAATGGATTACTCGCAGGGTCTGTCTGCCCTTTGGTCAGAACTAACACCACCACATGACAGTTAATTTACAGACAATGCAGAAAATAAAATCGAGCAGACACACAAAATCAAACTTTCTCCCATCTATATAATTCCAATCCAGAAGATGCATTGTGCGTCTGTGACCTGAATATTTCCATTTCTTACCCTTTCTTATTCCAACTCTTTCAATTTTATCACAAATATTTCTCCCTGTGATACAGCACAACAGCAGGCCCTTCAGCCCATCATGTCCATGCTGCCCTTCAAGCACCTGACTAGATTTGACCCAGTGACCAGACAGGCTCTAAGTCGTGATGGCCTTGGTGATTCCAACACTCATCCTGATGCTTAGTATCTGTAGTGAGAGTATCTGCCTGTGTCACTTCAGGCAGTGTGTTCCACACGTCCACTGTCTTGTGGTGTGGACAATTCTTCCTCAGATCTCCTTCAAACTTCCCTAACCTATATACCCTCTGGTATGGGGCAACAATGTTAATCATCTAACCCTCTGATAGTTTTGTTTCCCTCTATCAGGTCCCCTTCCCACTCCAAGGAAAACAAACCCAGTCTCTCCTCTTAGCGGAAATGTTCCATCCAGGCCACATGTTAGTGAATCTCACCCGCACCCTCTGTGTGTAGTCCCACCCTCTCCTGTAGTGCAGTGACTGTACACACATCTCCAGTTGTGGCCAGAACAATGTCTTCTATAATTGCACCAAGAACTCCCTACTCTTTAAATCTATGCTCTGGGTAATAAAGGCAAATACCTTGTAGCTTCTACACTGTCCATCGAGTCTCAGCGGTCCTTGAACTTGGACTTGTTCCTCAAAGCTCCCGAGGGTCCTCATATCCCACCCCCACCACACCTCAAAACACATCATCTCACGCGTCAGAGTTACATTCATTGCTGACAGAACATGTCCCCAGTTGCTGCTGAGCCCAGGGCTACATCCTGGCTCTGCCATCTTATTAACTGGTCAATATCATGACCTTTTCCTTAAAATGTTTTCTTCATTTTCCACTGATGTGACAAGCTCGGGACATGAGTTGAAAACAAGAGCAATGTTTCTGTTTCCCTTCCCCACCATCTGCTCTTTTGTTGGCTGTCCTCACGTATGATCTTGTCCTCACCCTGTTGCTACAAGATGCAGTCATGATAACGGCTCTGCAGAAATTATTTCCAAACATCCACATTCCCTGCAATGGATAAGATCTTTACTTCAATTTTCAGGTCCAGGTTATTGTCGGGTCCTCAGGGTATTCTCTCTACAGTAAATAACCATGAGGTATCTCTCTGTTTCTGCATGATCCGTGGAACTGTGTCATTTAATCTATATTGTCTCACATTACTTATTTTCCACCAAATTATTTACAGGTTTGTATTTTATATCCATTCTTATTCCTGGTAAATTAAATCAGACAAAACTATTGTTTCACTGCATTCCAACAGCAGGTTCCAGGTAGTTTGTGAATTGTAGTTTGTTCAGCAAATTGATGGGGAGTTAGCTGTGGGAGGGGTTGTGGAGGGAAGGGCTGGTTCCCACATTAATATTTGAGGGTGTCCACACAAAACTGGGGTGATTTGACCATTAGCCTGGGCTCAGGTAATGATAAAAACTGGAATGAAACTTTTGCTTGCATGGATGTTTGTGATCTGGGAAAGATTTGCCATCAATGGAGACCAAGCCTTTGCTTCAGAGGAGCAGGCATGAAAATGGGCCCTTCAGCCCACTGAGTCCATGCCAGCATTCAATCCATTTACAGTGTTTAGATACATGATAATGGAATAACGTTTAGTGCAAGGCAAAGCCAGCAAGGTTTGATCAAGAATAGTCCAAGGGTCACCAGTGAGGTAGATAGTAGTTCACCACTGCTCCCTGGTTGTGGTTGGATGATTCAGTTGCCTGATAACAAAGTGGGGCAATGGAACGAAGGAATGAGGAAGAATGTGAAGGGAAATTGTCAAGGAAATGTCAAACAAAGCAAATGTAGTGAAAATAGAGAAACAAAAATAACGGATGTGAAATTGGGGAAGGAATTTGTAACGTATGATTTATCAAAGTCAGGAAGCATCATTGGATATTAAATAGAAATGCTAATTGTCAGGCCCAGTGATATATGAAGTGACAGAATGGGTAATACATTGGTAAACTGGGGCAAGGTCGAGGTTCTTCCAGAAGGTCAGAGTCAGAAAGTTGCATTTCGGGAACTGGAGGAGATTATTAGAACATACAGAGACAATTTGCCCTGACTAGTACGTGGGAACAGAATTGTAATGATTGTGTTGAAGTGTAAAAGGTAGGTGGAATTATATCCGGCCATAATTTTTTTTTATTTATTTATTTATTTTATTTATTCCGAACAAGTAAAGACATTAAAGACATTAATAGTAACAAAATCGAAATTATCAACCAATTGGACATTACAATCAATATTTACAAGCAATGAAAACAAAAAGCAAATTACCAATGTCCAACTCTGTGTCTGTACAAGCTCGAAAAGGAGTGAGAAGAAGAATAACTTATTAAATCTCACCCCTTTTCCCTAACACTTCTACCATATTTAAAAATCAATTAATAATCTAAAGATCTCCCCCAGTGATTCCTTACGAAACACAAAAAAGAACACAAATTGCAATGGGTAAAATTGCTAAAAACATACAGGTAATAGTGAGATCATACACGCTCTGTCGCAAACTGTCGTGATTTTATAGCCTGATCTGAGGTTTCACCCAGGGGGCATCTAGTGATTTCCCACGAGACCAGACATTTATCAACAATGCATGAACAGCAAGCTTCAACTTTTCAATGGAAAGTAAACCACAGTGCTGGGGAACATGGGGTCAGATGAGCTGAGAGAGGACAGAGCTCCAGGGAAGATCATTCCAAAGCCAAATGATCATGGAGCCTATTGTCTTTAGAATATTCTCTTCATCTCAACATCTAATGATCGTCATGAGTATCTTCTATCAAAGTCAAAGCACTCTGGTAACCAGCATACGTCCTCTGTGATCTTAAAACTTGGCGCTGGATGTATGGATTAACTAACCTCCATAGTTGTTAGTTTTGGCTTTCTCCTTCAAAAGGCTCATCAAAGAATACAGGCTGAAGCTAAAACACTCATTGAAATGTTGAATTATAAACTGATGCATTGAAAGAAATAAACATTTACAAGATTACAAATAGTTAGCACCAACAAACATAGATTCCGTGATGAAAGTGTTATCTTGGTGTATTTGATATTGAAGAGTTGTGGCTGGGCACCTAGCATTGCTTTAGTAAAGACCCAGCATGTTTGGAGAATGGCAATGTGAGTTGTGTCTCAGAAATGGCACTGAATGAGTTAAACAGCTAGATGTCTTTGATCAGAATGTTTGCAAGGTTAAAAACGTGGTGTGTTTGGGAAAGGGAGAGTAGCTATTAACTCGGCTAAGGGGGTTGTGGGGGTTAATTCCACTGTTTCTTCCAAGAATGGCACTGTGGATTAATTATCAGGGTCCTGAACAATAGTGCAGCAGGTGTGTGTGAACAAAGGCACTGGAGACTTTACCCACCCAGGTGTGTTCCAACAATGTCCTACACGGACTCTGGCTCCTGGTTGGACAACACCCTCATCCTTGGATTGGCTGTGACGGTAATCCTCTCCAGCTCACAAGTGCCAGGAATCCCAGCGTTCCTCCATTCTGGTCAATGCCCCCTTCAGTAGATTCAACATGATTTAACAAAATCTTTCAAATACGCTGGAGACCACCGTGCCAGTAGTGCCTGACCTCCGCTCCCTCATTCACTTGTGCCCACCGTCAAAGTATCCAGTTGATCCATTGTCAGTTCTGGACCTTTCACCTGTGGCTGGCCTTAGCACCAATCGGCAACATTTGTTTCTGTGCTGTTTCCCAGATATAGTGCTTCAGGTACCATCCGTGAAGGGAGCCATGTGAGGCCCTGACTACAATGGACTTGTGAGAACTATCGTCCATTCAATGTGACAACACCGCACCAACATCATGTGGTGATGCTTTACAAGGTGATACAAACACTGTTTATTGAGCAGTGGACTGGCACACAGCAGTTGTAACAATTCCTTGGAATACACACAAGCCTTTTCTTGAAATTCAGTCTATCCCCACCTCACATTGTTTTGCAGCGATAGGTACAAACCAGGTAATAGCTTGGATGCTGCTGAAAGACAAGGATTCAATATAATAATTTAACAACCCTGGATATGCATTCTGTTATTTGTGGCTGGAGTATATATATAGTTTTGTGCACCTCTGGTAATTCTGAACGTGCACGTGCAGTGCTTGTTCGCCGTTAGCATCTGTGGAGAACATGGATAGGTGACGTTTCACAGAGTGCTGGAGTAACTCAGTGGGCCAGGCAGCATCTGTGGAGAAGATGGTTAGCTGATGTTTCAGGTCACTCCTCTTCTTCAGACATTTGTTACAATGATGTTGGGTTTGATGTGGAGCACACGGGGCTTTGCTACTTATACATGAACACCGTTACACGAAGGCCCATTTCACCTGCAAATTGGTACTTGTCGATTGGGCAATTTTCAGCCTGTTCACGAAGGTCAGATTTACTTCTGATAACATCTCCGATTCCAGCCACTAACTCTTCCCTCAGCATCTGAGAGAGGGTGAATTCTCACTCCATTTAATTTATTGTCTCCTCCTCCTAAAGTGGATGCACTCACATTATTCTTCATTACACTCCTTTTACTTATTAAACCTGTCGACATTCCTTAATTGTCCATCGACATCTCGACCAATTATCCAGCATTACATTGAGTTTGCACTTTCAGCCCTTTGAGCCAAAGAATAAACCAGGATAAGACATGCCGTGGACATGCCAGTCTGAAGAAGGGTCCCGACGTGAAGCATTGCCCATCCATTGTCTCCAGAGATGCTGCCTGACCCGCTAAGGTACTCCAGCACTTTGTGCCTATCTAAGGCTTCTTACCATGCATTGATAAATGGAGACACAAGGAACTGGACATGAGAATCTTCAGCAAAACACAAAGTGCAGGTCGGGCAACATCAGTGCAGGAAATGGAGAGATACATTTTGGGTTGGGATCCTTCTTCAGACAGTCTGAAATCTAAAGCAAGGCCCTTACCTGAAACGTTGTCTGTCCCTGTCCTCGAGCCACTGAGTTTCTCCACAACTCTGTGTATGTGTTAATGTTTGCAGCATTACTGCCAATACTCTCTCCCCAAACTACACCTTGTCTTCCCAACAGATATTCATTAATAATGAATGGCACGACTCTGTGAGTGGGAAGACATTTGCAACCTTCAACCCAGCATCGGGAGAGAGGATTTGTGATGTTGAAGAAGGTGACAAGGTAAAAATGTTACTTTTTATTCTTATTTCTTCCAAGATTGCACAATGTTAGTTTTGCTGTTAATGATTAGATCGTGAACTAGGATATGCATTTTGTGGCTTTGATTTGTTTACAAATTGGTGAGTTTTGAATATTCCAGGAATATTCTGGTGCACTGGGCTATTGATGTTTCCCACACAGCTGATTTGTATCAGTCATCTCTAACCTTCTCCAAGCTGAATCACCCATTCTGAATGTATCCGTCATTCTCATTGTCCTCTACACTACACACACCCTCTTACACAACATGAATCTGAAGCAACCTCTCATGCTGCAGCATCTAACCCATCTCCACACCTTCATCTCTGGTGTTTTTTCCAAAATAACCATTATTTTCACGCAGTAAATATAATTTCGAATCTGTTATTTGAAACATGGAGGAATTAAGTTACAGAACTGGCACAGCAGAGCCCAGTTTGGTTCAGCCATGACCGTGTAAATAGTGGGCTAGGCTGCAAGGGCCGAGTGGCCTACACTTGTTTTATTGTGTACTCTGTACCTGAAAATAAAAAGCTCCAGACAATTTAACTTCTTCCTTCATGAGATGTGTTTGTTGCTGGTGAGCTCGGGTAAGGTTAAATGTTTTTGGGAAGGTTTGGAAGGCATAACGTTACATCCGGACAGTCCTTCTGATGAAGGTACCTCCACCCTGATACTGGGCAGGGAGCTCCAGGCTTTAGACGCAGCACTGAAGATGGAAGGACAAGGTGAGGGATGACTCGGAGGGAAATATTATTCTGCCACGTGGTCGGGTTGTGACGTCCCGACACGTCATTAGTGACTTATGTCGATGGTACACACTGAACCTGGGCCCTCAGGACAAAGACCTCTTTGAATGGTTTATTGTGGGAGGAGCTGGGCTGTGGTTGGGATGTGCTGAGGAATGTGAAGGAGCCTGCCTTGTTGTTGCTGGCCCAACCTCTGGCAGAGACCCTCCTTTACCTGTAATACCTGTAAATGCCGTGACCTATGAAGCAGGTGTAACCAGAGCCAATCTCAACCTCGGTCTCTCCGTACCACAGTCTCTGTCTGTTGAAAGCGGCACTTGTCGATTTTAGTTAAGTTGCAAGACTTGAGTCAAGACTGGAAAGGAAGGAGCCTGCCTTGTTGAAGCTCTGATTGTAAAAATATTACACCGAAAATATTGTTGATTTATTTCAAAAGAACTGGTTTGTCCTGTTCTGAATGTGAGCACTTTACACAGGTGGATAGTTTTAGCAAAACTACATTGAATATAGAACACGGTTACACATGGTTATCTTTTACAATGAGCAGTGATATTTCTGTTTCACTCCTCTGCTTTGCTGAATATATTTGTGATAGTTTATTGTAACTGTCCCAGCATTAAACTGCAAATTCCACCACAAGGAGAGCCTTTACCCCACAGTGATTCTCCGGATAAGTGAGCAAAAATGACTTCATTATTGAGGCACAAGAGACTAGAGATGCTGTAAACACGAGTGCAACACACAGTGTTGGAGGAACTCAGTGGGTCAAGCAGCATCTGAACGGGCAGGCAACATTTTGGGTTGGTCCCTTCTTCATACTGATTGAAGTAGGAGGAGGGGGATTGAGGTGGGGATGAGACAAAGCCCGGCAAGTGATAGGTGGATACAGGTGAGGGGATTTGACAGGCGGATGGGTGGTGTAAGTGGCAAAGGCTAGAGGTGAAAAGGAAACTAAAGGTTGGCAGATCAGGAAATTAGTGCCTGACTCTATGTGTTATTATTATCTGGATAATGTACCAAAGAAAGATGGCTGAGGGAAACGAGATTAGGTGGCATTGGAATAAAACAGATGGATCGATTTTTGAGTCCTTCCACTTCCTGTCTCTTTGTCCATAGAAATGTATTTGAAATATTTCTCAGCTCCTTCACCCTCTCAGGCAATGAGTTCCATTTGTCCGGTAGTCTTGGGTGAAGAATACGTTTCTACAACCCTCTCATTCATCCACCAATTAACTTGAATCCCTGGCCCTGGTTATTGACCGAAGATAGACACAAAATGCTGAATTAACTCAGCGGGACAGGCAGCATCTCTGGAGAGAAGGAATGGGTGCTGTTTCGGGTCGAGACCCTTCTTCAGACTGACCTCTCTACTGAAGGAAGTAGGTCCTGTCAGTTCACTGTGTAAAGGTCTTCCATAGGTTTACACATCTCGGTTAAATCTCTCCCTTTAGCCTCTGTTCCTAAAGCAAGCACAGTCTAGCCAACCCCACTTCAGCCCTGGGAAGAGCCTCAGTAATTTCCTCTCTGCCTTAGTGCTAACACATCCTTCCTGCACTATGGTGACCAGAACCGAACATGGTACTCGGAGGTCTGACCAGAGCTTCATTCAGTTCTCGCATGATCTCCCCGCTCTTCTGTACCCTGCCTCTAGTGAAGGCAGTTGTCCAGAGTACCTCCTTGGCCAGCCTACCTGTCTGACCTGCTACCTGGATCTGAGAACATGCCCTCCACTATGTAATTACTGCTTCACATTCAGGGTTAGGGATCTGCTCGGACAAGGCTATGGAGATTCACGGACAAATGAGAATTCCTATTTCAGGATCTCATGATCTTTCACTAACCTCTAACTATCACTCGGGCCGAGCGCACATCCACTCCGAGTCCAGCACTGAGCATCACATGATTAGTTCACGTTCCCAGACATTGAAAAGATGCAACTGACAGACCAACGCAAAGTGATGAACCAGGGTATTTACAAAACCAAAGATAGACACAAAAAGCTGGAGTAACTCAGCGGAACAGGCAGCATCTCTGGAGAGAAGGGCACCCTTCTTCAGACTCGACCCGAAATGTCACCCATTCCTTCTCTCCAGAGATGCTGCCTGTCCCACTGAGTTACTCCAGCTTTTTGTGTCTACCTTCGGTTTAAACCAGTGTCCGCAGTTCCTTCTTACAATCCCTGGCAACCAGGTGTTGTCCCAAACCACTGCTCCCCATAGCTCAGCAATTCTACCTCTACACATTCTTCTGACCTGCCAATTCTTTATTCTCCTCAGATATTTTTGTGATTGCAATGTCGATCGGGACTTATACATGTGGCTTGAATGATGTTTGGTGGCTTGTAAAAGCCAACACGATCCTTAACTGGGATGACTAATTTGGATGTGAATCTCCATGTTCTTGCAGTGGGTTAACACTAAACATCAGTATTTCTTAACGGGTTGGATCTTGGTTTAATTTAGAGGTACAGTATGAAACAGGCCCTTCAGTCCACGTCATCTAGGCTGACCACATTAATCTATGATAGAGGCCATTTACAGACCACTTAACCTGGAGATCCACATGTCTTTGGGATGTGCCAGAAACTGGAACTCCCAGACCAAACCCACGCGGTCATGGGGAGAAGGTACAAACTCTACAGACAGCACCCGAGGTCAGGATCGAACCCAGGTCTCTGGTGCTGTGAGGCAGCAGCTCTACCCACTGCATCACTGCGCCAATCACGACTCGATGAAATAGTCCTCTCAATAATAATTGAAGCCTAGTTTAGATTTTAAGAGTATTCATAGCAAAAGGATTAGAATTTGTTGATTAAAATTGGTCCTGACATTCTGCTCTGACGTATTTCCATTCCTGGGACAATTATTTAGCCCGTAGGAAAATCTCAGTGCTTTTCCCACATACTTGCCCTTACAAGCTGACGTGATTACTGTACTGCAACACCTTGTTATGTACAGTGAGATATGTAACGATCTGAGCAGACCAGCTATGTGGAGCGTGGTAACTGAAGGCCATTGTGCCCACACCTGTGTTTATGGTGTGGCCCAGAGCCAAGGTAAACACCAACAAAACTCAATCCCTTTACCTAGCAGCATGCTGCTATTTATACTTTAATTAGTCATGGTATTTATGAAGAGACAAAGCAGATATTTTCTGAAGGTGGATTTTATGACATACAATACCGTATCTGTGGTGTAGACCAACTATAAATCCCAGGCCACAGTAATGAAACATGTTTTCCACCAGATCATGCAGATGTATCTAGTTTTCAATGTGGTATTTTAGTAATGTGATGGATTTAATTACCGCTGGCACGAACACTGACAACTGGCCAGAATTCCATTCATTTTTGGATGATTCTTAGTTTAAGGTGATTTATGATTTGCGTAATTAAATGGTGTCACAAAATCCAACTTACAAATAGTTGCTGGCACTGGTTAGGATGGAAGCCCCTTGAATCCAACAGCCCCAGAGCTGGGTACTTTGTAAGATCATTTTTGCCAGTTTTACGCCAAAATGTAACTAGGAGCAAATTTCCTTCTGAGATTCATCAGCTGGTTACTGTCAGAGTAGTGGATGGGACAGAGGCACCTCCACTTATACACAGTAGAGCAGCCTTGACTCACAGATCCACAACACACAAATGCTCCAAGAAATGTTTAAAGAATGTTTTAATAGAAAGATGTTAGATATAGAAATCTAAACTAGTATTCATTAACAACTGGATACAGTATATGTTTCATTAGTTTAATTATGGGCGTGTTAGGGCGAAAATAGTCATTCAATAAAGTGAAAGAATGGCAGGAACTGTATACATGTGATATGGGCAGATATATATCAACTAATGAATGGTTTCTGTTCAATAATATGGGGCGGGTTTATTCTGATTATAGTTCCCAGTTCCAAATTCTATTTAATTTGATTTTTGTGAATCTTGGTTTTGTGGGTGAAGATTTGAATGGGCTTGTAAAGATTAGTTTAGTTTAGAGATACAGCATGGAAATAGGCCCTTTGGCCCACCGAGTCCACACTGACCTGCGATCACCCGTTATGTGACCTGCAAATCTATTACATTCATATCAATAACAAATATTTTATAATGCATTAAAGAATGGTAGCCTGGGACAATTCATATCACTGTGTAGTATACAATACAGTATTGGTGTAGGATTGGGATAACCAAAGGGTCCCGACTCGAAACGTCACCTATCCATGTTCTCCACAGATGCTGCCTGACCCGCTGAGTTACTCCAGCACTCTGTGAAACGACACCTATCCATGTTCTCCACAGATGCTGCCTGACTCGCTGAGTTACTCCAGCACTCTGTGAAACGTCACCTATCCATGTTCCCCACAGATGCTGCCTGACCCACTGAGTTACTCCAGCACTCTGATTTGGAGAAAACCAAAACTACATCAAATCGCCTCTGTCATTGTTGACGTTTGTAAAGAGCAGCGTACGGAGTTCTCTGGAACAGAAACCCAGGGACGGCCTGTACACGGCTTATGGGGTTTCAATGGAATATTAACTTGATAACATCTTTATCCAAGAACACTGAGATTCGCTAGTAATGTCAGTGCAGACTAGAACTTGTAAAGTAAAAAAATAAAATGCCAACGGTATCAAATGCTGTGCCAATGGGAAGTTGTCCACTGTGAGTGCTACTTACAAAAACATCCTGATCCAGCAATAGTGTCAGAGTTCCCTTCATGTAATTTCAACAAGTGCTTGGTTTGAAATCTAACTCTTTGTCTCAAGCCTACAGCAGACAGTTCCAAGGTAAGACCAATGAGTACGTTTCCACATCATGTTTCAGGGGCAGTGGTCCTGAATTTATCTGTGACCAGTGGCAGTATTAGTCAGGACTGAGATATGTATAACTGGTGTGAAGGAATTAATCTTTTAAGCTTGTGGTTACGCATGAAGAGCTTTGATAAGATTAATTTTGAAGATCTGGCATGTTTATTGATCTTGACCATTAAAAGGGGGGGGGGGGGGGGAGAGAGGAGGGGGGGGAGGAGGGGGAGAGGAGGAGGGGGGGGGAGGAGGAGGAGGGGGAGGAGGAGGAGGAGGGGGGGAGGAGGGAGGGAGGGGGGAGGAAGGGGAGGAAGAGGGGAGGGGGATGGGGACTGAGGGCAATGCCAACTGGAGATGACGAATGTTAAGAATGAGGTGGAGGTAACTGGAGGGGAGGGGGAGGTGGCACAAGTTAACCCTACACACGGATAGACTTTGTAACTAGTTATTTTCTCCTTGCCGACACTGCTTCACAGGATGATGTTACTGCTGCCCCGTTTCATCACCATGAGGACAGGAAGGCACAGCCAACTCTGGGAGGTGGAAAGTCATTAATCTGAAACATTAACTGTTTCTCTCTCCATTGATGCTGCCTGACTCTCTAAATGTTTAACACGTTTATGTTTTTATTATTCTTTGCCTCAATGCAAAGGTATTTTCATGGGATAGTATTGAAACCATTGACACAATAGAAGGGGCTGAGCTGCCTGTCCCTGTCTACCAGTGTTGCCTCCATTGGAATTGGTTCTGCAGTCATTACACTATACCTCAAATTCACAGCGAGTGCTACACTAGGCTGGCTCAGCGGGCAGAACTGCTGTCTCACTGCATCAGAGACACGGCTTCGATCCTGACTACGGGTGCTGTCTGTGTGGTGTTTGCACGTTCTCCGTGTGACAGGTTCGTAGGTTAATTGTGTTCTGTAAGTTGTCCCCATTGTGTAGGGAGTGAAAGTGGAATAATGTAGAATTAGTGTGGTTGACATGAGCTAGTGGGCTGAAGGGCCTCGACCAGAAACATCACCCATTCCTTCTCTCCAGCGATGTTGCCTGTCCCACTGAGTTAGTCCAGCGTTTTGTGTCTGTCTTTGGCCTGTTTCCATTGATGTGTCCCTCAATGAATCAACCAATTGATGTCAGGATGAATTGATGAAGTGTAAGTGGGATAATGTAGAATTAGTGTGAGCAGGAGATTGATGATTGACATGAACTAGTGGGCTGAAGGGCCTGTTTCCATTGATGTATTCCTCAATGAATCAACCAATTGCTGCCAGGATGAATTGCTAAAGTCACAGATATTACTGGTGGCCTCACGGTAAATGCTCCATCTATACATGTGTCTGCCTTTTGTTTTCAGGCTGATGTGGACAAGGCAGTAGAGGCAGCTCGGGCAGCATTCCAGCAAGATGCTCCCTGGAGGCAGATGGACACGTCTACCCGGGGGAGACTCCTGTGTAGATGGGCAGACCTCCTGGAGCGAGACCGGAACATTCTAGCTGTGAGTCAAGATCATGTGACTATACTACCCATCTACCCGTCTACTAATCCTCACTCCCGTCTTTGTCACCCGAGTGGTTTCATTATTCCCTGCATTTACAAAACTCAAATTATAGATTGCCACCCAGCATGGAAACAGGCCCTTCGGCCCAACTTGCCCACACCGGTCAACATGTCCCATCTACATCAGTCCCACCTGCTCACGTTTGGCCCATATCTCTCTAAACCTGTCCTATCCATGTACTTGTCCAAATATTTCTTAAATGTTGGGATAGTCCCTGCCTCAACGACTTCCTCCAGCAGCTTGGTACAAACCAGCATCTGTGGTTCTTTGTTTCCATATACTGGGGTTGAGGGCGATCCTGCTGATTTAGCCCATGGTTTAGTTATTGCCCCCTCACAGTTTCTAACGAGAGACCATCCAGTGATCCATTCGAAACGTTAACATTTCTTCCCGAGTGCTGCCGTCAGACAGCACTAGGTCCCGAATAGAGTATTAGAGTTAATAGAATAATACGATTATCCCACATCACAGCGCAAGATGACAAGTTAAATTAATTTTCACTAAATGAATGCGGATTATTACTGAGATATGTTTCCATGAAACAAAGGGCTTTATAAATTAAAGGAATGATAGACAATGAGGTATCTGAGCAGTGGATAAACCCTTTTGTTTTGCTGATGATTCTATTACTGAAAAAGAGAAAAATGATACAAGGACATTACAAATACTTTGTACATCAGAGGAACAGCACAAAGTAATTCAATAGCAAATAAATAGCTTTGAGTCGAGTTCCAACGCACCTGGCCCGGCCCGGCCTGGCCCACATCATCTGCAAACCTTGTTCTTTTCATGTTAACATGAATAAAGAACAATCACCACTCTGATTGCAAATATTTAGTTTGTCAGTGACTGTCCCCATTGCCATTCAGCGCTGCCTGTCACCAAGGCAGCTCATTGACATCGATGAACCGTACAGCACGGGGACTGGCCCTTCGGCCCATATCTGTGCTCAACATGATGGCACATTAAACTAGTCTCTACCCTCCATTCCCCACATATCCACGTGTTTATCTATTAAAGCCTCTTAAACACCACTATGGTATCTGCCGACACCACCACCCCTGGCAGTAGGCAGCATGTTGCAGGCCCCCACCACCACCCGTGGCAGTATGTTGCCCCCACCACCCCAGGCAGCATGTTGCCCCCACCACCACCCGTGGCAGTATGTTGCCCCCACCACCCCAGGCAGCATGTTGCCCCCACCACCCCAGGCAGCATGTTGCCCCCACCACCACCCCAGCAGTATGTTGCAGGCCCCCTCCACCACCCCTGGCAGCATGTTGCCCCCACTACCCCATGTTGCAGGCCCCCTCCACCACCCCTGGCAGTATGTTGCCCCCACCACCACCCTCTGTGAGAATAAACATGCCCCAAACTTGGCCCTTTCACTTTCAAGCTCTTCCCTCTAGTCTTTGACATTATCACTCTGGGAAGAAGGTTCTGACTATCTACCCCATCTAAGCCTCCCATCCTTGTCTGTATCTCTACCAGGACTTCCCTCAGCCTCCAGAGAAAACAATCCAAGGTTTTCCAACATCTCCTTATAGCTGATACCTATGATCAAACAAGGGCTTGTATATGTGTAAGTTGCTGCCCTGGCGAAACTCCGTAAATGTACACGGGTTTGTTACTGTTCAACACCTGCATTATACTTATTGCACCACCAACATTACCAAAACAACCAAGTTATTATAACATTAGAGTCCTAGAGACACACCATTCAGAAACAGGCCCTTTGGCCACCACTTCAAAACCTACAATCAAGTACTCTCCATACCAAGCAGGTCAGGCAGGATCTCTGGAGAAAAACAATGGGTGACGTTTCGGGTCGGAACCCTTCTTCAAACTTCAGCAACTGCAGTTCTGTGTTTCCACCCATCTATGCCAGAGCCATTTGCCAGGACTTGATCTGATTCTTTGTGTTAATCAAATGCTCATTTCAATGCTGGTTTAACATTGTGAGAGTTCCTGCCTCCACCATCCACTGGCGCTGTGCTTCTAGATTCCAACTGTCTCTGGGTGTTTGTTCCACGTTGATGTCTGGAGGTTGGCTGCTGGATGTTGAAGCAATCTGCTGACTATAAATCACGTCCGCACATTAGTTCTGAAAGGCAATATGTAAATGCAAGCCTCTCTCCACTTTGTTGATTATTCTACCATGCTTGGCTGATATTGACCACACTACATTATTGATCTAGTTCCTCTGGTCAATGGGAGATTTCTCTGGACACAGTGGAAGTGCATTTTTCCTTTCTCTTGTTGCTTCTGAAGCACGAGAGGCTACTTGGGTTTCTGTGTCACAAAACCTTACTCCACTCTTGCCGACATGAGGGCTGCCATATTGTCCCACCACGCAGGTCCACATATCCTTGGCAACCAGCGGGAAGTATGTTGGATAACATTAATGACCATGCTGCCTCTGTTAGTGACATGGTCAAGGAAGGAGAGGAGCAGTTAGTGGGAGAGAATGGGTGAGGAAGGCAGGAGCAGTGAGATTGTTCAAAACCCAGGGCTGCCAGAATGCGCAGAGACCGAGCATTTATGTATCAGAGTTGCTTCAAGCCGTAATGTGGTAATGTCCCCACTGTCTCTCTCAAGCTCTGCTCTACCCTGTACTGAGCAACTTGGCATGGAGCCACTGTCACAGATACCTTGGCTGCTGTACTCCTCTAACACTGCAGTTTCCCAAGGGTGTAGGATATCATGATTTGTACACATGGGCTCTTTCAGTCTGAATCAGGGCAAGCCTGAGAAAGAGGAAAGGACAATAGTTGATGCAGATAGTGGTAGTGTCACGTTGGATGGTCACCATTAGTGTAGGAGATACTGGGAAACTGGATCACCGTCTGTTCAACAAAGATGAAAGATTTATGGATGTTTGATAGAGAATCCCATTTTCCTATTTGATCTTGGAGGATAAACCAGTTAACATGATAAGCATCAGATATTATATTGAGCAGTAAATCAAAACAAGAGCATTTTGTGAGCTGTGTTTTGAAGTCGAGAAGTAATGATTCTATTACCATGCCCAACCTGCCCACACCGACTAGCATGCTCCATCTACACTCGTCCCACCTGCCTGCGTTTGGCCCACATCCCTCTGAACCTATCCTATCCATGTACCTGTCCAATTGTAGTACCTGCCTCAACTATCCCCTCCAGCTGCTCGTTCCATACACCCACCACCGTTTGTGTAAAAAAAGTTAACCCTCGAGTTACTATTAAATCTTTCCCCCCTCACCCTAAACCTCTGTCCCCTCATTCTCAATCCCCCAACTCTGCATTTACCCAACCTATTCCTCTTATAATTTTGTACACCTCTATATCACCCCATGACTTTATTCAGTTCTGTTCCAATAATGCATCACCATGTGGCCATGCAACAAGATCGCAACAATCTTCTTACTTGAGGTAAACATTGGCAGATGGTGACCAATTCCACCGAGAGAAAGTCGAACCACTCGTGGGGGAGCCGTCTCATTCAGGGGCCGTAGGTTATCTGGGAAAAAGAAGACACAAAATGATGAAGCAACTCAGTGGGTCAGGCAGCATCTGTGGAGAAGAAGATTCTGACCCAAAACGTCACTTATCCATGTTCTCCACAGATGTTGGCTGACCCACTGAGCTGCCTGACTCCAACATGCTGCCTGACTCCAACACTTTGTGTCTTTTTATTTTGTAAACCAGCATTTTCAGTTCCTTGTATCTACGGGTGATTGGGCCAATGTTCAGGGATAACTGATTAATGGTCCAATCTATTCTAAATCCACTCCAATTTGAACTTGTCAGACACTTGAAACATTGGACACGGGAAAACCGTTCCTGCAATCATTTGCCATCGACTTGGAAGGATGTATAAGGACACTACGCTACTATGCTGGCTGGGCAGATAAAATCCATGGGAAGAGTATACCAGTAGGTGAGTCTCACATCTTTCATAGAATTCTACTGTTTACACAAGTAAATCTGGTAACGCTCTTATATTAACCAACCAGCCTGCAATATCATCTTCAGAAATTTCCTGGACTGCCTTGGCCACCAATGAGATCTTTGGGCTGGTTCTATCATCACACCGACTGTATCCAAGCAATGACTTTTCTTTGTCTATCCTGTCCATTCCTTAAAGAATTCCAACAGATTTGTCAGGCAAGATCTCCCCTTCACAAAACCATGCTGACTTTGCCTTATTTTATCATGAGCTACTAACTACTCTGAAACCTCATCCTTAATAATGGACTCTAACATCTTACTAACCACTGAGGGCAGGGTAACTGGCCTATAGGTTCCCCTCTTTTACCCTGGTCCCTTCTTGCCAAGCAGAGTAACGTTTACAAGTTCTCAGTCCTCTGCAACCATTCCTGACCCTAGTGGCTCCTGAAAGATCACGACTAACTCCTCCACAATCTCTAAAGCCACCTCTTTCAGAGTCCATCCATCCAGGTGACTTATCCACCTTCAACCCTTTAAACTTCCCAAGTACCACCTCTCTAGTAATAGCCTCTCCACTAACCCCCTGAGCACGTTGCTGGTGTCTTCCACTGTGACGACTGACAATAAAATCATGTTCAATTCATCTGCCATTACTACTTCTCCAGCATCATTGTCCAGTGGTCCAATGCCCTCTCTTTATATATCCAAATAAACATTTGGTGCCCTCCTTATATATTATTGGCTAGCTTACTCATATTTCTTCTTTTCTCCCCTTATTGCCGTTTTGGTTGCCTCTGTTAGTTTTTAAAGTTCCCAATCCTCTAGCTGCCCATTCACCTTTTATTTTAATGCAATCATTGATCACCTTTGTTAGCCACAGTCGCCTCATTCACCCCTGAGAATCTTTTTTCCTCGTTTGGATGAAAAGATCCAGAATCTTTTGAATTGTTCCCCAAAACCCCTGTCATTGCTGTTCCACCGCCATTCCTCAAAGGTCCCTGCTAGGACACGGGCACGCAGTAACACGTGTGACAGACTGGGACACGCAGTGACACGTGTCACAGACTGGGACACGCAGTGACATGTGTCACAGACTGGGACACGCAGTGACACGTGTCACAGACTGGGACACGCAGTGACATGTGACACAGACTGGGACACGCAGTGACATGTGACACGTCACAGACTGGGACACGCAGTGACGTGTCACAGACTGGGACACGCAGTGACATGTGACACGTGTGACAGACTGGGACACGCAGTGACGTGTGACACAGACTGGGACATGCAGTGACACGTGTGACAGACTGGGACACGCAGTGACATGTGACAGGCTGGGACACGCAGTGACGTGTGACACAGACTGGGACACGCAGTGACAGACTGGGACACAGTGACGTGTGACAGACTGGGACACGCAGTGACGTGTGACACACATACACAATGACGTGTGCAGAGCTGCTTCATTACACATTCATGAATCATCCAGCTTCACGACGCCTTGCTTTACCGCTGGCATGGTGCCTACATATTTCTCAGCTCTATATTTACTGCCTGACACTTAATGACAGACGTGCAAATGATGCCCGTGTGTTGGTTCCAATATCCTGAGGTGTTTAAAATGCCACAGCATTAGAAGACTTTGCTACATGACATTCGGGAGGAATGTTCTCACAATGATGATGCTGAATCAGTACGTTGATTCAAGTTTGTTTGGGTTGCCTGTCATTCTTGCCCTTTTTTTCGGCAGATGGAGATTTTGTCATGTTTACAAGACACGAGCCAGTTGGTGTGTGTGGTCAGATCACCCCGGTACGTTGGTAACTTACTGCAAGGGGCAGGCGGCTGGCTCAGTGTGTTGGCACTTGAGCTGACCAAACCATGAGAAACATTCCAGAAAGCTTCTTGTGTCATTATCTCAGCTCCTGACCATAAACTCTCCCTCTCCCACTTATTCAGATTCATGTTCTTGCAGCAGAATTTGGCCATTCGGCCCATCAAGTCTACTCTACTATTCAATCATGGCTTGATCTATCTTTTCCCTCTTAGCCCCATTCTCCTGCCTTCTCCCCATAACCCCTGACACCCGTACTAATCAATAATCTATCTATCAATGCCTTAAACATATCCATTGATGTAGCCTCCACAGCCGTCTGTTGCAATACATTCACAGATTCACCACCCTCTGGCTAAAGATATTCCTCCTCATCTCCATCTAAAAGGGTATGTCCTTTTATTCTGAGGCTATACCCTCTGGTCCTAGACTTTCCCACTAATGGAAACATCCTCTCCACAACCACGCTATCCCCCCTCATCCTTCTATACTCCAGCGAGTACAGGCCCAGTGCTGTCAAATGCTCATCATATGTTAACCCACTCATTCCTGGGTTCATTCTCATTGGACCCTCTCCAGAGCCAGCCCATCCCTCAGATATGGGGCCCAAAATTGCTCACAATACTCCAAATGCATCTGACCAGCGCCACTTGTAGCCACTCCTCCAGTGCAGTCCATCTCATTCACTAACCAACCCCAACACCTCTGCCCTTCCCATGTTTATGGGTGAATCTGTTTATTTCCTCAGTGGAATTTCCCTCTGCTGATGTTCGTTTGGAAGGTGGCGCCTGCTCTGTGCTGTGGGAACACAGTGGTGATTAAACCAGCTGAGCAGACCCCACTGACGGCACTCTACATGGGAGCATTAGTCCGAGAGGTCAGTAACAGACATCTCTGCGAGTACTCTACATGGGAGCATTAATTAGGGAGGTCAGTAACAGTCTGAGTCTGATGAAAGGTCTCGACCCGAAACGTCACCCATTCCTTTTCTCCAGAGATGCTGCCTGTCTCGCTGAGTTACTCCAGCTTTGTGTGTCTATCTTCAACATCTCTGAGAGTACTGTACATGGGATACACACAAAAAGCTGGAGTAACTCAGTGGGGCAGGCAGCATCTCTGGAGAAAAGGAATGGGTGACGTTTCGGGGCGAGACCCTTCTTCAGACTGGTCAGGGATAAGGGAAACGAGATGTACATGGGAGAAATAGAGTATTAATCAGGCTGCCTGTATCAGCAAAATATAATCCTATAATTATGAGTTAAAGAAAATATAAATAACAGTACAGATTATTCTAAGAACACTTTGTGTGTATAATGTAGACAGGCAGAGTCTCGTCATTGATGAGACTGTGTCCTTAGATGCAGTTGGCGTTACACTGTGCCAGAGAGATGTATCTGTGATGATCATTTAACACACATTGCTGCACTAATCCTACGCAAAGCCATGTTATGCTCCTGACATTCTCACCAACATTTTGTTATTAATTTCCACACTAGCTGGCAAATTCACCAACAAACCCGCACGTCTTTGGGATGTGGGAACAAAACGGAGCACCCGGGGAAACCCATGAGGTCACTGGGAGAACGTGCAAACTCCACACAGATAGTGCCCCTGGTCAAGATTGAACCTGAATGACAGAGGCTGTAGGGCAGCAGCTCTACCTGAATGAATGAATGAATGAATACTTCATTGTCACATGACTAGTCTTTGTTGACACATTCCATTGTGGTCGCCCCAACACTGGCTCCTCCTTTGTTCTACATCAGTGTAAATGTGTGCTCTATTGTAGGTGGGGATGGAGCAAGCTGAAGGGTCTGGTTCCATGAAGCCTAGGCTTTAGGGCTGCAGATACTTGGGGACCTCCTTGGGCTCCAGCACAGAGCTGCCTCCTGTGGGATACACTGCCCCCTGCTGTCCAGATCCCCAGCTGCAGGTGGAGGTGTGAGCTTCCAGACCAGTGGCAACATTGACCCAGAGAAACACCATGGCATTGACAGCTGAGACCCCCAGCAAGAACATGTGGGATTGGGGGGGGGAGAGAGAGATTGTGTCGCCTCCTCATGGTTCTTCAGAACCATTGCTGCCCTCTCCTGAGCGCTACCTCTGAGAACACAGTGGCATCAACACTGAGCTCTAGAAACTAAACTGAAAAATCACAGCATGAAACTCAGATGTTCTCATGTTCTAATAGTTAAATGGTGGAATGTAACATTTTTATGAAATATCCAATTGAGTTTCAGTGTTAACATTACCCTGCATTAATGCCCATAGCCAGTGTAAAATCTGCTGATACTCTGAAGGCGGGCAAGTGGTTGCAGATTCCAATCTTTAACATGCAAATCCATTTCTTCATTTCAGGTTCCGTTCCCTCCCGGTGTGGTGAACATTGTTCCAGGTTTCGGACCCACTGCTGGGGCGGCAATAGCCTGCCACAGAGACATCGATAAAGTTGCCTTCACTGGCTCTACCGAGGTATCACAGCACCTGTAGAAACACACAACACTATCACCCCAATGCAGGGAGACCCAACTTCCCACTAATTCAGTCCAATGTATCTCTGGTGAAGACAAGGTCAGAGACCTTGATCTTCACATCAGGGAGGACAGTGAGGGAGGTGTAGGATCTCCTGCTGACCTCATTGTCTTCCTGTTGTTGCCATGTTGACAGGTGGGAAAGTCCATCATGGAAGCGGCCTCCAGAAGTAATCTGAAGAGAGTGACCCTGGAGCTCGGTGGCAAGAACCCCCTCATCGTGTTTGCTGACTCGGATTGTAAGAAAAAGCCTCTTTTGTCTTTTTTTTTATGAATTTCATGATGTTACATCAAACCATGATCAAATTGTGTTTCAGTCGATTAAAACTCAGGGTGTTATGAATCTTGGGAATTGACAAACTCTGATGGCATAGACGGGGCAAAAAGGACAATTTGGACACACCCCGGGTCTGCATGGCCGAGTTGGGCCGAGCGGCCTCTGTCCGTGCTGGACGTTCTATGACTGTGAATGTGACTTTAAGGGTTAAGCCCATTCATCTCTGAGATCAGTCGATTGTTGGGTGAAGGGGAAAAGATTTAATAGGAATCTGAGGGGTAACGTTTTCACACAGAGGGTGGTGGGTGTATGGAACAAGCTGCCAGAGGAGGTCGTTGAGGCTGAGACTATTCCATCGCTTAAGAAACAATTGGACAGGATAGGACAGGTTTGGAGGGATATGGACCAAACATGGGCAGGTGCGACTAGTGTAAATGGGGCATGTTGGCCAGTGTGGGCAAGTTGGGCCAAAGGGCCTGTTTCCATGCTGGGTGAAAGTTGGAACTGTTGAGAAACTATATTCCAGACTGCAGGATCTTTCCCATTGCTTGACCCTTTGTATGAGTTGGGCTGGACTGTATTTGTGTATAATATGCCTGATTAGAGTGGGGAGCAGACAGACAGACAAAGGCGTTTCAGTGTTCTCTGTAGCTCAGTACATGTGGCAATAACCTGGGCCTATTTCCCCCTCAGTGGGCTTGGCTGTGGACTGTGCCTCACAAGGGGCTTTCTTCAACCAGGGCCAGTGCTGCACAGCGGCAGCTCGCATCTTTGTGGAGGAGCCCGTGTACAAGGAGTTTGTGCAGCGCAGTGTGGACAGGGTGAAGAGGAGAGTGATTGGCAATCCATTCGACCCAAAAACTGAACAAGGACCACAGGTAAGAGGATGTTACCTGGAGCAGCCGCCAGCGTGGAGAGTGGGGTTGATGTAGAGTGACACGGGGCTGATGTAGAGTGACACGGGGCTGATGTAGAGTGACACGGGGCTTGTAGTGTGACACGGGGCTTGTAGTGTGACACGGGGCTTGTAGTGCGACACGGGGCTTGTAGTGCGACACGGGGCTTGTAGTGCGACACGGGGCTTGTGCAGTGACACGGGGCTTGTAGAGTGACACGGGGCTTGTACAGTGACACGGGGCTTGTACAGTGACACGGGGCATGTAGAATGACACGGGGCTGATGTAGAGTGACACGGGGTTGATGTAGAGTGACGCGGGGTTTGTAGAGTGACACGGGGTTGATGTAGAGTGACACGGGGTTGATGTAGAGTGACACGGGGTTGATGTAGAGTGACGCGGGGTTTGTAGAGTGACACGGGGTTGATGTAGAGTGACACGGGGTTGATGTAGAGTGACACGGGGTTGATGTAGAGTGACACGGGGTTGATGTAGAGTGACGCGGGGTTGATGTAGAGTGACACGGGGCTGATGTAGAGTGACGTAGAGTGACGGGGCTTGTACAGTTACACGGGGCTTGTACAGTTACACGGGGCTTGTAGAATGACACGGGGCTGATGTAGAGTGACGCGGGGCTTGTAGAGTGACACGGGGCTTGTAGAGTGACACGGGGTTGATGTAGAGTGACACGGGGTTGATGTAGAGTGACACGGGGTTGATGTAGAATGACACGGGGTTGATGTAGAGTGACACGGGGTTGATGTAGAGTGACACGGGGTTGATGTAGAGTGACGCGGGGCTGATGTAGAGTGACACGGGGTTGATGTAGAGTGACACGGGGCTTGTACAGTTACACGGGGCTTGTACAGTTACACGGGGCTTGTAGAATGACACGGGGCTGATGTAGAGTGACGCGGGGCTTGTAGAGTGACGCGGGGCTTGTAGAGTGACACGGGGCTTGTAGAGTGACACGGGGCTTGTAGAGTGACACGGGGCTGATGTAGAGTGACACGGGGTTGATGTAGAGTGACGCGGGGTTTGTAGAGTGACGCGGGGTTGATGTAGAGTGACGCGGGGTTGATGTAGAGTGACGCGGGGCTGATGTAGAGTGACGCGGGGTTGATGTAGAGTGACACGGGGTTGATGTAGAGTGACGCGGGGCTTTAGAGTGACACGGGGCTTGTAGAGTGACACGGGGCTTGTAGAGTGACACAGGGTTTGTAGAGTGACACGGGGCTGATGTAGAGTGACACGGGGCTGATGTAGAGTGACACGGGGCTGATGTAGAGTGACGCGGGGCTGATGTAGAGTGACGCGGGGCTTGTACAGTGACACAGGGTTTGTAGAGTGACACGGGGTTGATGTAGAGTGACACGGGGCTTGTAGAGTGACACGGGGCTTGTAGAGTGACACGGGGTTTTGTAGAGTGACACGGGGTTGATGTAGAGTGACGCGGGGCTTGTAGAGTGACGCGGGGCTTGTAGAGTGACGCGGGGCTTGTAGAGTGACGCGGGGCTTGTACAGTGACGCGGGGCTTGTAGAGTGACACGGGGCTTGTAGAGTGACACGGGGCTTGTAGAGTGACACGGGGCTTGTACAGTGACGCGGGGCTTGTAGAGTGACACAGGGTTTGTAGAGTGACACGGGGCTGATGTAGAGTGACGCGGGGCTGATGTAGAGTGACGCGGGGCTTGTAGAGTGACGCGGGGCTTGTAGAGTGACACGGGGTTGATGTAGAGTGACACGGGGTTGATGTAGAGTGACACGGGGTTGATGTAGAGTGACACGGGGCTTGTAGAGTGACACGGGGCTTGTAGAGTGACACGGGGCTTGTAGAGTGACACGGGGCTCAGTGCCTTCACAAGTTTACTTAAATAGAGAAAACATTAGATTCTTGTTTACGTTCAAACAGGATTAGATTAAACTATTCCATGTGATATTCGATGACCATCAATGAACATAATTTATAAAGTTATTTAGACAGATATATGGACAGGAAGGGTTTGAGGGATCTGGGCAAGTTGCAGGCAAATGGGACTAGCCCTGAATGCCAACGGTCGGCATGGACAAGTTGGGCCGAAGGGCCTGTTTCCATGCTGTACAACTTTGTGACTTTATAAAGCACTGTTTAAACCCCTAACGCCAGTGGCCTCACACCTCTCCACCCACGCAGATCAACCAAGACCAGTTTGATAAAATCCTGGAGCTGATCGAGAGTGGCAAGAGTGAAGGAGCGAGGCTGGAATCTGGTGGTGGTCCCTACGGGGACGAGGGCCACTACATTCAGCCCACCATCTTCTCCGAGGTGACGGACTCCATGCGCATCGCTAAGGAGGAGGTACGTATGTCCACGGCAACCAGACTTGTCAATGAGAACCTTACATCCACCAGTACATGTACATAACCAGTATCTGTCCTGTGCTGCAGATCTTTGGGCCAGTCCAAGTGATAATGAAGTTTAAGAGCATGGAGGAGGTGATCAGAAGAGCCAACAGCAGTGAGTTTGGGCTGACTGCAGGAGTGTTCACCACCAGCATTGACCGAGCAATGGCCGTGGCCAAGGCCCTGCAGTCTGGAACCGTCTGGTAAACCTCAACAACACGGAAACAGGCCCTTCGGCCCAGCGAGTCTGTGTCGACCATCGATCACCCGTTCACACTAGTTCTAACTTATCCCATCCACTCCCTACACACTAGGGACAATGCTCTCATCTATCGGTTACCCTTCTTAATCAGTCCCTCGCTGTCAAGAAGGATTGGCTTTGAGAATCATAGAGTGATACAGCTTGGAAACAACTTGCCCAACATCCAACATGCCCCATCTACACTAGTCCCACCGCGACCAACATGCCCCATCTACACTAGTCCAACCCCGACCAACCGACCAACATGCCCCATCTACACTAGTCCCACCGCGACCAACATGCCCCATCTACACTAGTCCAACCCCGACCAACATGCCCCATCTACACTAGTCCCACCCCGACCAACATGCCCCATCTACACTAGTCCCACCCCGACCAACATGCCCCATCTACACTAGTCCCACCCCGACCAACATGCCCCATCTACACTAGTCCCACCCCCGACCAACATGCCCCGCCCACCCCGACCAACATGCCCCATCTACACTAGTCCCACCCCGACCAACATGCCTCATCTACACTAGTCCCACCCCGACCAACATGCCCCATCTACACTAGTCCCACCCCGACCAACATGCCCCATCTACACTAGTCCCACCCCGACCAACATGCCCCCCATCTATCCTAGTCCCACCCCGACCAACATGCCCCATCTACACTAGTCCCACCCCGACCAACATGACCCACCTACACTAGTCCCACCCCTACCAACATGCCCCGTCTACAATAGTCCCACCCCGACCAACATGCCCCAACTACACTAGTCCCACCCCGACCAACATGCCCCATCTACACTAGTCCCACCCCGACCAATATGCCCCATCTACACTAGTCCAACCACGACCAACATGCCCCATCTACACTAGTCCCACCCCGACCAACATGCCCCATCTACACTAGTCCCACCCCGACCAACATGCCCCATCTACACTAGTCCCACCCCGACCAACATGCCCCATCTACACTAGCCCCACCCCGACCAACATGCCCCGTCTACATTGTCCCACTTGCCTGTGTTTGGCCCATCTCCCTCTATACCCATCCCATCCAAATGTTTTTAAACATTTGTGATACCTCCTCTGCCAGCTCATTCCATGCACCCACCGCCCTTTATGTAAAAACAGTTGCCCTTCAGGTTCATATTAAATCTTTCTCACCTTAAACCTATGTCCTCTGGTTCTTGATTCACCTACTCTGGGCAAGAGACTCTGCAAGATTCACTATTTATTCCCCCGTCTGTGTAGAATGTGCATGATCTCCCCGTGACCACAATTTGATACACCTCTTTAAGATCACACCTCACCTTCCTATGCTCCAAGGAAGTCCTAGCCTGACCAACCTCTCCCTGTAAGGCAGGCTCTCGAGTCCTGGCAACATCTATGAGTGGGTGGGGATGGAGCCTAGTCCAATCACACTTGTCCACCCACATCCCCTGAGGAATTACGCCAACAGGTGACCTTGTGGGATCTGGAACCAGTTCTGCCTCATGTGGCCATTGTGCCTGTACTTGCCTTAACCCAGGAGTGAGTAACAAACACTCACTCCGACACAATGGCTCAGGAGGCTGCCTGGAGCACAGTGGCCAGGTGGTGGCGATCACCACAGGATTGGGAGCGTGCTTTAATTAAGGGATACAACAAGGTTGGGAAGTTTGGTTTAGGGATAAGAGCATGGAGATTTAGTCATTTTATAGACTTTTGTCTTCTGTTACAGGATTAACTGCTATAATGCTCTGCATGTCCAGGCCCCCTTTGGCGGCTTCAAAATGTCTGGAAATGGACGAGAAATGTAAGAATGTAGTACTTTCACTTTTGTTTGAATTCCAGATCTGTGAGTCTGTTATTCCCATTACAGAACGTGCTAGAATTCTTCCCAGCCTGGCAGTGCGGTGAAACTGATGTTTTTTGGGTATAGAGATGCAGAGTGGCCCACTGAGTCGACACAGACCAGCGATTCCCGCACATTAACACAACATTACACACTAGGGACAATTCTACATTTATACCAAGCCATTTAACCTACAAACCTGAACGAAGAGTGGGGAGAAAGCGGAAGATCGCAGAAAAAACCAACATAGGTCACAGGGAGAACGTACAAACTCCGTAAAGACAGCACCCATAGTCAGGATCGAACCTGGATCTCTGGTGCTGTAAGGCAGCAACTGTACTACTGCGCCACCGTGCCGCCCAACGTCTGAAACGGTTCAGAACAAATCAGAACTGACAGCAATGACTGAGGAAATGTGAAGCCCACAATGGTCGCCTGTTGGGTGATAATGAAGGGATATTTGGATACAAACAGGGAAACCCGCAGGATAACTGGGAAGTGGAGGAGCGGAGAGAGAGAGAAGGAATGAAAGGCTTACTTGAAATTAGAGAACAATATTTATATCCTTGTGTAATAAACTGTGCTGTTCCACCAGGAAACCCACGTGGGCACACTCCACACAGACAGCATCGAGGTCAGGATCGAACCTGGGTCTCTGGTGCTGTGAGGCAGCGACTGCACCCGCTGCGCCACTGTGTCTGCCCTCAGTGTTGGGTATTATCCCAGAGTAGGAGTTGTGTGAACCCTTCTATCCTGTCTGTCTTTAGTACTCAAGACCCCTCGCCTCCCCTCCCCACATCCTTCATGACGGCAGGTTGTAGGGAAGTCACTCAGTGGCAGGTTAGTCCGATGGCTCTCAGAACTGAAACAAAAGGTCCAATGTTTATCCAATTGCTGCTTGTCGACATTTATTCCTGAATCTTCTTTCACCTTGTCTTCAACAGCAATTTCCAGATCACAGCAACTCACCATTAAAAACAGAAATCTGTGCATCTTCCCCAAAATACTCTCCTGCCTTGCTCTCTCCACTGCAGTATTGTGCCTTGTTCTCCACTGCAGTATTGTGCCTTGCTGCTGTTTTGTATATTTGTACCAGAACAGGTATTATTGTTGAATGTAGCCAAGATACTATCCAGTCCAATCATACTATACATGAGTATAATCAACCCATGTAGAAGTACAACAGGTAGTGTGAAGAGAAAAAAAACCCAGTGCAGAATATAGTGTTACAGCATCACAGCACAGAGAAATTGCAGATTTTAAAAATTGCAAGGATTCCAATAAATTAGGTTGGAAGATTGAGACTACAGCTTCAGCTTATAATATCTAAACTTGAATATTAGCTTCTCTTGTTTCACTTAGTATCTTGTTGTTCAGTTGATAACTCATTCACCTCAGTGTTGACCTTGTGATGTTATAGAAATCCTAAATGCATCAGAGGTAGAAATCTGTCCTCGAGCAAGACTGAAGGTACGAAGGATTTAACACCAGAGACTCACTGAGCAGTTATGCTTCAACAAAGAGGCAGGGTGGAGCACTCCCTCCTCCTCCTCTCCCTCTCCGAACGATGGGCTGAGACATAGTTGTCTCCACATTAATCACCTCACCGCCTTTAATTCACATTGGATTTGCATCTTTGAACATCAGTTAAACATGAGCCCTGCGTGATTCTATGTTTGTCCCAGACTCATTTAGATTGAACCAGACTGAGACCCGTTTACAGTCAGTATGTATAAATAAGATGATTAAATCCCAGTCCATCAGATGACTTAGTCCCTGGCTACTAAGTTACTAAACAGGACGCTCACAGCTTTACAGGGCTAAGTCTGCTCTCAAAGTATCTGTTACCAATAATTAGTGGATCAAATTAGCTTCCAAAAAATGTTTTTAATTTGTGATTTTACCACAATCTCACAAATCCTGATAATTAGCTGTGAATTATGTCTTGTGGAGATAATCATCTCCTATCCTTGCTGTTTAAGAGAAGCATAGACAGGATAAAATTACTGACAGTAGACCGAACAACTCTAGCTTCCAATGTCAACGTGGACCATAATATTATTTGTCCCAAAAAGGTTAGCTGCCAAGTAAGGTTTAAAGCTATTGTCACCTTACATAGAACAGTACAGCACTGGAACAGGCCCTTCGACCCACAACGTCTATACTGAACATGATGCCAAGTTACAGTGATCTCATCTACCTGTACATAGTACAGCACAGAAACAGGCTATTCGGCCCATCTTCTTCCATTTGATTGTCAGTTACTTGTTCACAATTTATATTAGTTTAAGATTTATTGAGACTGAAGCTGAGAAACCCTTGGTCACATGGTTTCCTCCCTCCAGACTAGGATGCTGCTCCTTTCTGCCTCTTTGCTGATGCTGATAAACTGTGTGGTGATGGAGATGGGCAGATGATGCAGTGGGTCACGTTAAATGGGAAATAAACACAGTGAAAATGATTGAGAATCAAAACATCTATAGGTGCTGGAAGCCTCAAGCAAGAACAGAAAATACTGTAAACACTCATCAGGTCAAGCAGTGTCCATTGAAAGAGGGAGTAACGCTTCACTCTAAAGACCTTCATCAGTCGAGAGTATTGATGTATTTCTATTTCACACTGCAATATGCAAAGATGCTGGAAATTAGTTCCTTATCTGGTGATAAGTATCTGATGTACTGGTGCACTGATTGCCACTGGTACTCCCTCCATTGCTACAGTTCACTGTAACATCCTGTGCCTACAATATTGAGGCTGATGCCCATACACACCTGTATTCACTACACACCTGCCTGCGCACACCTGTATTCACTACACACCTGCCTGTACACACCTGTATTCACTACACACCTGCCCCTACACACCTGTATTCACTATTGAGGCTGATGCCTGTACACACTGTGTTCACTATTGAGGCTGATGCCCATACACAGTGTTCACTATTGAGGCTGATGCCTGTACACACTGTGTTCACTATTGAGGCTGATGCCCATACACAGTGTTCACTATTGAGGCTGATGCCTGTACACACCTGTATTCACTATTGAGGCTGATGCCTGTACACACCTGGTGGCCACTGACGTTTATTGTAATGTTCACTACAGGGGTGAATATGGACTGAAGGAGTACACAGAAGTAAAAACTGTCACCATCAAAATCTCACCGAAGTGCCAATAAACTGGTGAAGTGGACACTGAAATTGTACCAGAGGAAGTCTGGAGAAAAGATGAAGAACAACAAGGACACTGACAAAATCGAGTTTTATAACTGGGCAAAAGCTTTAAGTTCTTAAAAAATAATTTCTGACTTTGCACAAAGAAAATATTTTTATATTTCCTTTTAAAACATAGATTTAACCTGATATTAGCATTTTCAGTCAGTGTTGCCAGTGACTGAAGGAGACTGTCTGTAGTCCTCATACACAGGACACCGTTTTTTATCTGGCAGAAGCTGGCATCGTTGGCATAAATTGGCAAACACTCATCATTTACCGGGACCCCTTCAATCACACGGCACAATGCCAAAGCTGCTGGGATTATGTGATGCCATTAACATAGAGCACTTCAAACCCCCTCCCAGAGGATGATAAGCAATCACTGGAGCACATGTTTCCCAAATTCCCCAAGGGTCTGGACATCAACTTTGAAAAATCATTTTTTGTATCTAATTCTTAAACATAGAAATAAATGTATTTTAAACCTTCCAAACCTGAATCTTTGAATGAAGGCGTTGGAACATTTATCGTCTGGCTCATCAATGGTGACTGTTCACAGGGACACTTTGCTTCGGTTGGGGATAGTAAATGTTGACTATCGGCAAATGCCTTGCGTTTTGGTCTGGATTTGATTGATGACCTTCCAGTTTTGGTGAACTCTAGAGCAATGTTTGGCCATAAATTATTGTTTGAATTATGGGAATTTCCTCCCAAATTTGAAAATACTCTTTTTTATAACACTGTGGTAAGAGTGTGAGATTAAGGTCATAAATGATAGGAGCAGAATTAGGCCATTCGGCCCATCGAGTCTACCCCGCCATTCAATCATGGCTGATCTCTGCCTCCTAATCCCATTTCCTACCTTCTCCCCATAACCCTTGACACCTGTTCTAATCAAGAATCTATCAATCTCTGCCTTAAAAATATCTACTGACTTGTCCTCCACAGCCGTCTGTGGCAATAAGTTTCACACATTAACTACCCTCTGACTAAAGAAATTCCTCCTCATCTTTTCAAAAGAGCGCATACTAATCACCCAGACTAATCAAGAATCTACCTCTGCCTTAAAAATATCCATTCAATAGAAATGTGGAATCAAGGAAGAAGGAAAAATCATTCAATGCAACAAACACTATTCCTGGTGAGCTACGGGTACTTTAGCCAACCATGGAACATAACCAGGCTGTTTTGTACATGTTTTGTCTGTAGAGGGTTTCAGCCCGAAACCTTGCCTATTTCCTTCACTCCATAGATGCTGCCTCACCCACTTTGTCTATCTCAATTTTCCCTCCAGTAAACTTTTGTCTATCTTCAGCAGAACTTTTTCCAGATCATCTGCAGTTCCTGAAACACAATTATGAGTTTAAAAAAAGGCATAAGTGTTTTATTTACATAGGCGTTTGTGTCTCATCAGCATAAACTGACTAGAACTGCTAGGCAACATTCTCCAGAGGTCGAAGATTTAAAGGAGGAGGTTGTTGAGGCATTACTATACCAAAATTAATCAAGCAAAATCGGGAAACCGGTAAGTTCATTAAAGATTTGGAGGAGGGAAAATGGGAGGAAAAGTAGGGGATGAGGAGGATAGGAAGAGTCTGCAAAATATATGCTAGAGTTTGGCAAAAGCCTAAAGGCATAGTATTGAATAAACGTTGGATATTTGGCACAGCATTACATGGAGGTTGTCGACAGGCGTTTTGATATTATGAATATTAATTTCTTGCTGCAGCTCATTAGTGAATGGGGTCCATAAAGAAAGGTTGTAGTGAGGGGATTGACATATGAGGAAACAATGGCTGAGGCGATCTCATTGAAACATATAAGATCGTGAGGGGCCTTGATTGGGTGGATGCACCGAGGATGCAACGGGGAAATTAGGGGACTTGCAGAGCTCTTTTAAAACGAAGACTTCTTCACCCAAGGGTGGTTAATTTTGTTGAGAAGCAGAAACTTTAAATATATTTAGACTAAAAAGATGTTTTTTAGCTGCCAAGGGGTACGGGGAGAGGGCATGGATATGGAAAGGTTTAGTATAGGACCTGAGTGATCTCCTGGACAAGTGTCGATCGCCTAGATTGGGGTCGGAGAGGAATTTCCGGATGCATGTGGATGGGGCATCCCCCAGGAGATCACGAGGTTCTTGGGGTGGAGAGGGGTGATAGCGGTATAAAGGGGAGGGTAGTGTCTTGTGTTCTGTGTCTTGTGTCTACTGTTTGTGGGTAAGTGTGTCTGTTTAGTGTTCAGCCATGAGCGAATGGCGGTGCGGGCTCGATGGACCTGGTGGTCTACTCTCGCACCTACTTTCTATGTTTCTATGTTTCTATGGTCGGCATGGGCAAGTTGGGCCAAAGTGCCTGTTTCTGTGCTGTGTGGCTATCACTCTATGCTGAGGAGTGATTTGGTGAAAATAAATGAAAGAACAGCTTAAAGGTAGTTACATGAGAAATTGGAAGATGTTCCAGCAAGTGAGTAATTCAAAAGAGTTATGTTCCTAACAGAAGAAAAGGGGAACTGGCAAAATTAGACCCAATGAGGAAATCTTTAGTCACACAAACCAAATAGAGAAGTTTGTGACAAATACTGAAAGTTCAGCATTGCAGAAAGTGCAAGGTGAAACTCACAAGCAAATCAGGAAGGAGCTGCATTGGAAAGAGATTGGTCAGAAAAATTAAAGAAAAGCTTTAACTCATCTGTAAAGAATAGATATATGTGTGGCTTAAAGTAACATCTGGTATTGAAAGATGGTTTCATGAATACTTGACATCACACAACACACAAACAAGAAGCTTGTGTTAAACATGTTTAAGAAGGAACATGTCTATTCCGTCAGCAGAAGGGTCTCGACCCAAAACGTAACCTATTTCCTTCGCTCCACAGATGCTGCCTCACCCGCTGAGTTTCTCCAGCATTTTTGTCCACCTTGTGTTAAACGGGTCAGTTTACAGATCTGGCACTGTGCAGTGATGGCTGCCACAATACAGGAAGGGTTGGTGGAACTAGTAATGGTCCAGAGGAGGTGGGCTGGGATGTTGCCGGGCCTCATGAATGATGTCTCTGTGGAGAAACCCTCAGGATCCTGCTGCTGTCTCAGAAACAAAGGAGAGTAGTGGGAGGTAGACACAATGTGCTGGAGTAACTCAGCGGGTCAGGCAGCATCTCTGGAGAGAAGGAACAGGTGTTGTCTTGGGTCGAGGCCCTTCTTTAGACAGAGTCAGGAGAAAAGGAAACAAAATATAGAGAAGGTACATAGAACGAATAATTGAAAGATATGCCAAAAGCAATGGTGGAGCCCACACTGGTCCATTGTTGGCTGTGGAGTAAAGTGATAATGAGTTATACAGACAGTGGGAGGTTTGACTGAGGTACACACAATTATGCCAGGCATAAAGTGAACAGTAAGTCATTGTTACTCGCGATAGATTGATAATCGAGATAAATAATTTTATTATTTGGTGAAAGGATCAGAGGGAAAAATAATCACCAAAAATGTTCTGAAATTCACTGCTTCACAGGCCTGTGAATAGAAACCTTGATGTTTTAGAAATCACCCGGCAAGCATTGGCTTATAAAGCTCTTAGGGCTAACGGAATCAAGGGATATGGGGAGAAAGCAGGAACGGGGTACTGATTTTGGATGATCAACCATGGTCATAATGAATGGTGGTGCTGGCTCGAAGGGCCGAATGGCCTCCTCCACCTATTTTCTATGTTTCGAAGTGATGGGCTAAGAGTTTACAGGGACAGCAATGATCTCCACACCTCTCCCATTCACAGTGAGATACTGGAGGGTTTTAACATACAATGTGACTGCAATTCGTGTAGGGGCTTTCATAGAGAACCTGTGGAAGCTGCTGGAACACTGGAGTAAAACACAGTGGGTCACACACTGTTAAAGTAATATTGACTCATATTACCTACGTGACAGTAACCTAAATAGTTTTATGTTAGACTATCACAGACACAATAGGCCACATAAATACTATGTACCATATTTTAAAATTATTCTGGTTAACATTGAACAAGCTGTTAAGCATCTCTCCCAATATCCCGTACACCCCGGCGACCACACATGGCCGCCCGGCCGCCCGCCTGCTCTCCATCCCCACCCTCTGTGTACAGTCTCACATACAACTATTCAGATGGGTCTCCAACCGAAACGTCACCCATTCCTTCTCTCCACAGATACTGCCTGACCTACTGAGTTACTCCAGCACTCTGTGTTTGTCCATGACTATTCATCCTCACCTCAGGTGCTGACTGTGTGGAGTTGTGAACATTCTCCCTGAGACCAGGTGGGTTCCTCCTAGTGCTCAGGTTTCCCGCCACGTGTGGGTCAGATGGCGACAGTAAATGATGTCACGTACAGGCTGGCGGGCAAGTGTGGGGGTGGGGCAAGAAGTTAGAGCTGGTCCCGCCGTCACAGGACATCACCCTCGACACGGCACAGTTACACAGTAGGCGCTGAACAAGCCCGGGACTGACCCATCACTAGCCCGGGACTGACCCCACTAGCCCGGGTCTGACCCAACACTAGCCCGGGACTGACCCAACACTAGCCCGGGACTGACCCAACACTAGCCCGGGTCTGACCCAACACTAGCCCGGGACTGACTGTGGCTAGTCCGGGTTAGTCGAGTGCTGGGCCAGGGTGGTCGGGATCTGTATGTGGGTGGGTCCGGGACTGATCTGGAATTAGTGCGGGTGACCCGCCGTCTCCACTTCCTCATTCCGCAGCTTCACTCTGGCTCCGGCGGCCGCTCCTCGGGTAAGCGGGTCCTGGGGGGACGGGGACCGGGGCGGGGTGGGGGGTCGGTGATGGGTCGGGGACGGGACGGGACGGGACGGGACGGTGATGGGTCGGGGCCGGACGGGGGAGACGCTGCGACCGCCGCCCGTCCACTCCCGCTCCCGCTCCCGCTCGGGTGAAGATGTGCCGGCGCTGCCCACATCTGGCGAGAACCGCGCCAAACGCACACAACATCTGCACACATCTGCCCACAGCTGGGGGAGACCCGCACACATCTGCACACATCTGCCTCGCGTTGATCCAGCGGTTCCACGGGTTATTGGGCATCGGGTTGTGATTTGAATCGAAGGCCTTTTGGCGGCGGTTTGAGGAACTCGCAGTTGCTCGTGTGTTGAAAGCAGCTGGGGGAGGGGCCACATCTGGGGGGAGGGGCCACGTCTGGGGGGGGGGGGCAACATCTGGGGGGGGAGGGGACACATCTGGGGGGAGGGTGCCACATCTGGGGGGGAGGGTGCCACATCTGGGGGGGAGGGTGCCACATCTGGGGGGGGGGTGCGACATCTGGGGGGGGGGAGGGAGGGGGGGACAACATCTGGGGGGGAGGGGCCACATCTGGGGGGGAGGTGCCACATCTGGGGGGAGGGTGCCACATCTGGGGGGGGGGTGCGACATCTGGGGGGAGGGGGTGCCACATCTGGGGGAGGGGGGGCCACATCTGGGGGGGAGGGGCCACATCTGGGGGAGGGGGCGACATCTGGGGGAGGGGGCGACATCTGGGGGGAGGGGCCACATCTGGGGGGGAGGGTGCCACATCTGGGGGGAGGGCACAGTTGGGGTCGAAGGTAGGTTGCAGCCAACAGCCTACAACATATAGTGAATGTTTGAAATATGAAGCAAGCAGAATAAGCCAGGCTGTGGAGGTAGAAGGGTCCTGACCCAAAACGTCACCCATCATGTTCCCCAGGAATAGTCAAAGGTGCTTTAATATCATGAGGTATGGTGAAATTATTTCTTAGTTCAGTAAATTATTACTGTTTACCTGACAGTGCTGTCAATGCTGCCTGACCCGCTGAGTTACTCCAGCATTTTGTGTCTTTGCTCATCAAATATTTTATTACAATCAGGACATTGCTGCTTTTACTAAGACAGTCCATTAAGTGTTAGAATTACTTGTCACCAAAGGCAGCCAGTATCATCAGTGACCCTGACCATCCCCAACCACACTTTCATCTCACGCCTGCTATTGTGTGTGGGTAGGGTTTGTGAACTCCAGCTTCAGGGACAGCTTCTTCCCAACAACCACCAGGCTCTTAAACACTATTAATGCCGACTAAACTATGAACCAGGGACTTGGGGTGTTTGTTCTGCATTCATTTTGTTTTTTAATTTATTGAACTCTTTTTGCGAGTTGTGTGTTTATAGCCCTGTTGCGCTGATGCAAGGAAGGATTTCATTGTTCTGTTTCCATTACATGACAATTAAATACTCTTGACTCTCCCTTGAAATCAAAACAAAACACAAAGTGACAGGTGTGGCCAGGTGTGTGAATTGGGAAAGTGTAGACAACCTTTGATCAGAACTGTAAAAAGCTGGAGATATAAAGGCTTTGATCAGCACAAAATAGGCCAACAACAGAAGGACATCTGTGATGAGAATAATTGCATGAAAACAAAGATGATGGTGCAAAAGCCAGTGATTTGTGTAGATGCATGAGAAGGATTTGGCAGTGGTTGACCAGTCTTCTACTTATCGCCTTGTTTACCTGCCCTTGACAAGGTGCAGTGGGTCTGGGGAAAGTGTCTCACAGCACAGGTGGGGATTACAGGATGAAACCGAGTGTTGATATATCCAGGCAAGTGGAAACTACTCCACACCTTCCTGATATTCCTCGTAGACAGTTGCATGGCAGTGAGGAGGAGCCACGTGGCCTTTATCTGCTGTTGTAGCCACTGATGACCCCAATGGTAATGAAGGTGATAGACCATCACATTTCATCGGTCATTGGCTGCATTCTTCTTGAAGAAATAGCTGGACATTTTTGTTACTTAGTTGCTAATGAGTTGTCTGTACCTAAACATTGACCGAGCCTTGCTGCATGTATGAAGAGCAATGAATGGAATTAAGCATTGTGCAGTCATTAACAATCATCCCTGCTTCTGGTAGTATGAAGAAAGTTGTTTCTGAGGCATCTTCAAAGATGCAGCTACAAGACATAGGTCTGGAGTAGCAGACAGCAAATTAACAGCAGAGTCACTAGGCCTGAAGAAAGGTTTCGACCCAAATCTATTCCTTTTCTCCAGATATGCTGCCTGACCTGTTACTCCAGCAATTTTTGTCTATCTTTGGTGTAAACCAGCATCTGCAGTTGCTTCCCACACTGTTAGCATTTACTGGTTGAACATTGGGAGTAGTGATTTTAGTTTAGTTTACTTTAGAGATACTGCACAAAAACAAGCCCTTCAGCCCACCAGCCAGTGATCCCCACACATTAACACCATCCCATGCACTACGGACAATTTACATTTATACCAAGCCGAAGATCTCGGTGAAAACCCACGCAGGTCACGGGGAGAACGTACAAACTCCGTACAAAGACCACCAGTACTCGGGATGGAACTCGGGTCTCTGGCGCTGTAAATGCTGTAAGGCAGCAACTCTACTGCTGCGCCACCATGCCACCCACTATTGTTTTTTTAAATGCCAGATTACAAAGATTACAAAATGCCTAATGGAAAGATGAGGCAACATTCCTCACTCGTACATTGAGATGCATTTGTACACTGGGAGTGAATTAAAATAACAAGATCAGGTGGTGGTTCTGGACGTGAGCAGATGCATAGTAAAACAGATGAGACAGCGCAGTGAGAGATATACCAATGGTTTCAGCTGCATGCAGCAGTGTTTAGAGATCTGAGTGACCAGTGATCAGTACTCTGGGATCAGGGAGAGACTGCAGGAGGAAAGCTGCTGATGGTGATTTAAGAAACAGTTGGACAGGTACATGGATAGGACATGTTTGGAGCGATATGGACCAACGTGGGCAGGTTGGACTAGCTGGAACATGTTGGCTGGTGTGGGCAAGTTGGTCCCAAGGGCCAGTTCCCACATGTGTCACTCTATAACTCTATGGTAAGCACAGGAAAGTCACCGTTTCACAGAGAAGGACACAGTGCTGGAATAACTCAGTCGGTCAAGCAGATCACTGGATAGGTGACAATTCGGGTCGAGACCCTTCAGACTGATTGCAGGAGGAGCGCAAAAGAGAGCTGGAAGAGAGGAGGGGCAGGACAGAACATGGCCATTGTTTCTCAGACTATTTCCTGCTGTCCTGCAATCAGTCAGAAGAAGGGTCCCGACCCAAAACATCACCTAACCATGTTCTCCACAGATGCTGCCTGACCCGCTGAGTTACTCCAACACTTTGTGTCTTTCTAAGGTGACCAGGCATCTGCAGTTCCTTGCTATTACACCATTACACAGAGCATCAGTTCCTTTGGGAGGCTGAGGTGGGTCTGAAGGGTTTGTCTGCTGTGAATGTTCAGCATTTATCACCTTTCACATTCCCCAACTGGCTGTGTTTTGTCTCATGTCGAGGTTTAATGCTGTGTGCTCCATGTTTTGTCTTTAACAATGAGTGACAACATCACTGCAGGAAGAGGGAGCCAGGTCTGGCCATCTCTCTGTCAGACAGATCAGTGTATTCCCTACCCCACTCTCTCTCTCTGCTCCTCCAAACTATACTCCACCTAACTCCCTCTGGAAAGCCCTCACTTTCACCCCCCCCCTCCCCCTCCCCCTCCCCATAGCAGTAAGTTCCAGATCATAACTTCCTTTCCCTTTTTACAAAACATCTTCTCACGCTGCCTCTGTGCTTTGCCATCCCCTTTCACAATGTTGTTTCTATTTATAAATCTGCACAATGTTGTCCACTCTATCGAATCTCATCACCACTGGAAGAAGAGTATCTCTAACTCCTGCAGTCTAACCTTGCACTCGTTCCCGGAACCACTCTAGTGAATATTTCCTGCACCCTCTTCAGGGCCTGTAATTAGTGTGGAGAGTAGGATGCATTACTTCACTCCCGGCCTACTTGGCTTAATAAAACATTTACAAGGCTGAAGGTTATTTGGTCCATTGCTTCTGCTGATCAAGAAACATAAATTTCTTTTTAAATAACCTGCAAAACTAAGTAGCATTTGTTTTTTTAGCAAAGAGAAGATTATCGGAATAACACAGAGTTGGTGATGAACTGAGGAGCCAGTGGTTTAACCTGCGAGGTTTGTGGAGTAGCAACCACCAAGATGTATTGGGATGTCAGCCATGAAGACACAGCTGAGGACAGCATGCCACAGGAAACTGGTAATGTGCTGACTGCTTGAATATAAAGAATGTGATGCCAGTTAATAAATTAACCATTGAATATTTGCATTATTATCAGATTTGGTTAATCGTGGAATAAGAGTTTCATTTGGATCATTTGGCTTCAACCCTGTCCCTGCCCCCAAACCTCAGTGTTGCCCTCCCTGGGTTGCCCTTGCCCATCATCACCGTCAATTAAACCAATAACCTCCACACATGGCCATCAGTTGAAGTAAGAACATGGTCGATAGAAGGCTCAGTTGAAGAGTGGAGGGGCAAAGTTATTGGTGGTTGGTTTGTTTCTTGGGCATGGAGCACCATTCTGAGTGGGCCAGAGGATCTCTGCACTGTGTCATTGACCGAGATGTTGAATTGGGTACAGATTGATTGAAATGCTGTTCGGGTCTGAATTGCAGTAGAGTCTAGAGTTATAGACCTCCATGCTTTGCACAGAATAGAATATTCCTCGTCTATTTTCTTTTAGCAAAGTGATGTGCTGTCTTAGCTTGGGAATGGATGGGTGAGGGGAGGGGGAGATGCAGGAGATTCAAGGGACTTGGAACAGAAAGGCTGGCTGCTCTTGTAGACCTGCCCGTTTAATGCAAGTGTGGCAACGTGGTAAATGTATCAGCTGGCAAGCAGTGGTAAATGTATCAGCTGGAGCAGTGTATCGTGGTGGAGCAGTGTATCGGGCTGGAGCAGTGTATCGGGCTGGAGCAGTGTATCGGGCTGGAGCAGTGTATCGGGCTGGAGCAGTGTATCGGTCTGGAGCAGTGTATCGGTCTGGAGCAGTGTATCGGTTAGAGCAGTGTATCGCGCTGGAGCAGTGTATCGGGCTGGAGCAGTGTATCGGTCTGGAGCAGTGTAGCTGTATCGGGAGCAGTGTATCGGGCTGGATGTATCGGCTGGAGCAGTGTATCGGGCTGGAGCAGTGTATCGGTTAGAGCAGTGTATCGGGCTGGAGCAGTGTATCAGGCTGGAGCAGTGTATCGGGCTGGAGCAGTGTATCGGGCTGGAGCAGTGTATCGGGCTGGAGCAGTGTATCGGGCTGGTATCGGTGTATCGGTTAGAGTGTATCGGGCTGGAGCAGTGTATCGGGCTGGAGCAGTGTATCGGGCTGGAGCAGTGTATCGGGCTGGAGCAGTGTATCGGGCTGGAGCAGTGTATCGGGCTGGAGCAGTGTATCGGTTGGAGCAGTGTATCGGGCTGGAGCAGTGTATCGGGCTGGAGCAGTGTATCGGGCTGGAGCAGTGTATCGGGCTGGAGCAGTGTATCGGGCTGGAGCAGTGTTTCGGGCTGGAGCAGCTTCAGTGAATAGGTCAAAAAGTAAGAGAAGTCTGTATCCCGCAAGCTTCCTCCCCTGGACTATCTGGTGCCCAGATTACTGAGACCAAGAGGCCTCTTCACAGACTGTAACATCTCCTGAGTTTGTAACTAATATAACAGCAAAACATGAACGTTTCAGAATAATTTGTTTTATTAATATTGAAATTCAAGTTTTACAGATAAGGGCTCCGGGAACATTGAAGTCAGTGGTTAATGTGACACAAAGCTGCTTCAGTTTCAATGCAGAAGATGTGAGCTAATGATGTGGTAATGTCCTGTGGTTTATGCACCACCGTTCTTTCACTTTAGCTTGGGCTTTCCCTACCAAAACTAACTTCCCATTCCCTCTCGGTGTTTACATGACAACACCGTACCTTTAGCAGCTTCCTTCAGGGCATCATTTTGGCCCCATCATCCTACCCCACCGTTCAATATGAACATGGTTGCTCAACCATTGTTAAACCATATCCCTGCACAAACATTCTTTGTACATTAACCCAATCATCCCTGGGGTCATTCTTGTAAACCACCTCTGTACCCTGTCCAATACCAATACATCCTTCCTCACAGGTGCGAGGCCCAATGTCCACGCCAACATCCATGGCGACTAGGTGGGCAGTCTGCTCTAGTCCCTTGTGCCTGGGTTTGGCCATAATCTCTCTCCACCCATCCTAATGTGAGGCTACGTGTGATAACAGAGAGGTTATCCACTAGAGGAGATGACCTCACTATGAAGAGGGGTCCCAAACACAATCATAATCTGTCCCTTTCCTGCACTGATGTTGCCTGGTGACCTGCTGATGTTCCTGCAGCTTTATGTTCTGCTGCTGGAGAGGAGGTGTCTCCGCTTATCCACAGAATGCTGTATTATGAGTATTATCCACTCCTGAGACCATACAAGATGCAGTGTTGTACATGATCAGTAGTAAACAGGTCATGGAATGGGCAATAGGAATAGTGAAATGTTGTGCGGAATGGTTAGAAATGATATATAACTTATGGAAAGTAGAGAGAGGGACAGTGCCAGGATGTCAACATTACATTTGAAGATGGCGAGCGTGATCATGTGAGCGGCGTTGAGAATGGTGTGTGTTTCCGTGACATCACCACCGCCTGTACCATGCGATGTTTATCTGTTCACTGCCCGTTCATGCAGAGAAACAGAGCATGAAATTATAAAGGGAGCAGAGCCCAGCCTAAGCTGGTCTAACTGGATTATTGGAATCTACAGCTCGGGCTAAACCATTCCCATTTATATTACTATGTCTCAAGTTGCGCCATCACCAGCAAACCTGCTTTAGAGTCCAGTCTTGACCATCTTGCAGGAAACCTGCTGTCGACTGCACAAATCTAGCAGCCACACACGGCAATGCAGCCACACAACATGGGAAATAGGGCAGAAAGTGTTGGAGTAACTCAGCGGGTCAGGCAGCATCTGTGGAGAACATGGATAGGTGACGTTTCACAGAGTGCTGGAGTAACTCAGCGGGTCAGGCAGCATCTCTGGAGAACATGGATAGGTGACGTTTCACAGAGTGCTGGAGTAACTCAGCGGGTCAGGCAGCATCTGTGGAGAACATGGATAGGTGACATTACACAGAGTGCTGGAGTAACTCAGCGGGTCAGGCAGCATCTCTGGAGAACATGGATAGGTGACGTTTCAGGTCAGGACTGATCTTCAAACTCTAGCAGTCTGATGAAGGGTCCCAATGTAAAATATTGCCTATCCATGTTCTCCACAGATGCTGCCTGTCCCGCTGAGTTACTCCAGCATTCTGTGAAACGTCACCTATCCATGTTCTCCACAGATGCTGCCTGACCCGCTGAGTTACTCCAGCACTTTGTGGTCTATGCAAGATTCCAGCATCTGCAGTTCCTTGTGTGTAATGGTCATAGAGAAAAGAGCATCCACTCTGTGTGACCTGACCTCTGTACAACTCTACTACAAACTGTGGGTCTGACCCCATGTGTCCCAGTAACACTTTCCTCAAACTATAATGGCAGTGCTCTGTAAATCACCCCCATGTGATGAAAATGAAATGGATGAACACATTGGGATCAACGTACTATCTAACTGGCCTGTTGATCTCCTTATGTTAGAACATAGAATGATTACAATAGGTGCAGAAGCAGGCTATTCGGCCCTTCGAGCCAGTACCTACACACCTGTGGCCTCGGGTTGCTGATGCTGGAACTAGTTTCACTTTACTTCATCTTCCACTCCCATTCGAGTTCCGTGTCGCTGCGAATTAGGGGAAAGCAGGGAAATCTTGGAACGTATTTTTGGTAAAACTGGCACAATCGGATCGAATGACATTTGGAAAACAATGGGTCAACAAAAATGCTGGAGAAACTCAGAGGGTGAGGCAGCATTTATGAAGCGAAGGAATAGGCGATGTTTCAGGTCGAAACCCTTCTTCAGACACAAATGGTCTTTTCCAACACTAAGAATAAACATGACTAAACTTTGAGGAGGAAAGCCGTGACTAAAGTTAGAATTAGTCTCCAAAATACTTCAAAACTAATTTTCAGTCAAAAACACCGTTCTCATGGAAATCCCAGGCAGAAAATGCTATCTCTGAACATAATGTGTTTTACCAATTATTGTGCGTCTTTTAAAAAAGTCTATTTGAGTTTGTTAGTCAATGATCAGTATTGAAAGGGGAAGTTGTAATGAGGAAGTGACAGGCGAGTGTGATCTGGTGCTAAACAACAGTGTGTGTGAGAGACAGGGGCTTCCACTTTGAATGGCCAGGCTGGCTAGTCCATCTGGGATGTGGGCAGTAGCTGACCGGTCTGTGGCCAGTGGCCCTGGGCAGGCTGATTACTGCGGCCACAGCCCTGGACTTCCACCTGTCGTCCAGTGTGGTTAGGAAGGTGTTGCAGAGTTTGTCACTGAGTGGCAGTAGAGGCGTGATGCTGGGGACAGGTGCACATGTCCCACCCTGAATGAAACGCAAATAACTGCAGACGTACGAAAACTGAAATAATAACAGAAAAGTGTGCCGGAAATACTCAGCAACTTAGAGAGTACGTGGACAATCATCAGCTTTGTCCACCACCCCCACAGGAGCTCCCTGGTGGTCCCTTGCAGTGACTCAAACCATGACCCCTGACCCAGGGCCCCATGACCCCTGACCCTGGGCCCCCCTTGCCCCGCCCTGCCCCCCTCCTTGTTCTTGCTCTGCCCTGGACTCTGGAATTGCTCTGTATTAGGAAAGCTTTCAACATTTGCATTGTCCAGCCTTTCCTGACCTTCCCTGAGTATCAGCTCACCTGCTCACATGCTTCACAACCAATCCCAGCTTCCTGTTGCTGCTTGCTTCACTTCCTGAACCTCCTGCACGATTACTGTCTGCTGTGGCCAGTGGGGCCAGTGTGGTGGGGCCAGTGGGGCCAGTGCGCTGTGGCCAGTGGGGACCAGTGGGGACAGTGTGGTGGGGCCAGTGGGGACAGTGTGGTGGGGCCAGTGGGGACAGTGTGGTGGGGCCAGTGGGGCCAGTGTGGTGGGGCCAGTGGGGCCAGTGCGCTGTGGCCAGTGGGGACAGCGTGGTGGGGCCAGTGTGCTGTGGCCCGTGGGGCCAGTGTGGTGGGGCCAGTGGGGCCAGTGTGGTGGGGACAGTGTGGTGGGGCCAGTGGGGCCCGCTAGGTGGGGCCTGTGGGGCCGGTGTGGTGGGGCCAGTGGGGCCAGTGGGGACAGTGTGGTGGGGCCAGTGTGACAGTCCACACTGCCTTTGCTCAGCACGCCTGCTGCATCTCCGTTCTAGATCATTCTCCACTGCTCAGTACTGAGTGTATTAGAATGCAGTGAGAGAGCAGCCTTGTCTCTCCCTGTGGCTGGGGCAAGTAAGAACCGGCCGTGACCATCCACAACCGGTCCTGACCTGTCCACAGCTCCTCAGTTGCACCAACTGCCCGTGTAAACCCAGGACTTGTATAACATTCCCAAATGCATCAGAGACCACACTACTCCTTTGGTACTACACGGCACCCTGCAGCACACCTTCACTGCCACACACCAGTGTAAGTCGTGTCTACCTGCTCCACTCCGTCACTCAGCCCAGAAGCAGAATCCTCTGACCCTGATGCTCAGGGCAAGTATCTGAGCCTGGGCTGATGTGAACAGAGATGGTGAAATAATGAAAACAGGACTCACATGCGATCATCCACTTGAATGATGTCATGGTGTCATTCTATATTTTTGATTTGATGACATGCTTTGGCGAAATGAGTGGGGGAAGATTATTGGTGCTCAGGGAACAAGCAGTCAAACACTCTCCAAACAGAGATATCCAGCTCAGCTTATGCAGAGGTAAAGCACAAAGTGCTGGGGTAACTCAACGGGCCAGGTAGCATTTCTGGGGGGAATGACGTTTCAGGTTGGGACCCTTCTTCAGACCCTGGTCTAAGTGTGTTGTCTGACAATATCCAGGTGCCAGCTCGGCTGCTGCAGTCTGTCTCTGCTGGTAATTGTAATCTCTGTATCAATTTCCAAAGCAATTGATTCTGCTGAGGGTTATGATGGGAGTGGTTGCTAGAGATGGTCTGAGGGAAGACTGATTAACTGCAGTGTTGCTGCTCCACCCAGTGCCCTTCACTGTCCACAGCCACAGACCCAGAGATGGGACACTAGCGCTGGGAAAACACCAACATCTCCAGACAAAGCAGCCTTGTGGTGAGCCAGGGGGCCGGGACTCGGCGAGTGGCGTGAGGGGGAAGCTCAGACTGTATCCGATCTCCAGCGTCACGCTGAGAATCCAACCGGAATACTTGGGAAAGATCGCCATGGATATTGTAGACTTTGGCTGGTAATCTGCATTGTTAATGGGGATGTAATGGGCATGCACTGAATCACTGCTGTGACAAGGTCAGTCTTTACAGAAGCCTTAAGTCGTCTCAGTAAGAGAACACAAATATAATCAGAGACATGTTGAAGTAGAACAAGATAATGACAGAAATCTGAATGGAATCTATTATTCTGAGAGCTCACACTTTAGCACCATTTGGTTTACTGTTTGTTTAAAGTTTCTTTCATGTTATTTCGCCACCACTGGCAGTGTGAATTTTGAACTGTTCTGGAGTTTGCCCTGAATTGTATAAATATGCGGCCGTTATTAGGGACTGAGGAATGGTGGTGGGAGTGAGTGTCATAGTCGTGCAAGTGTTGTATAGCAGGCTCTCTCTCTCTCTCTCTCTCTCTCTCTCTCTCTCTGTGGCATTGGGTGAATGGATGAATGATTAATGAACAGTATTGTTGGCTGTGCTGATGGAGCTGTGCCATGCTCAGCTCAAAGACTCTGTGCCTCCAGAAGGAACATTCCCAGCAAGTGCCCGACGTCAGACCACACTTGCATGGGAATAAACCCATCTGAAACATAACATATAGAAGGGTTTCGCTGAGGTACGTGACCTAAATGTGGGACCAGTCTACTCTTTAATCTCATTCTCAAATTTATAATCAGTGGCAGGGATTTGTAACAGTTACAGTAACAAAGTTAAAGGAAACCGCGACAAGATAGTTTTGTACTAAAAATAACAAACACTACAGTCGCTGACAAATCTGAAATGACAGACAAATGCTGGGAAGACTTGTTTCAGAAGGGAAATCCTTTGTCCAAGCTGTCACCTCTCTCCCTGTCCATAGATGTTGCCAATCCAATGGTTTTAGTCTTGTAGACGCTGTCTGTCTGTGTCTGTAATTAACCCAACCTCCAGCGAGAAATATAATTGAGTTAATAGTTCTGATTCATTGGTGTAAACACTGTCATTAATAGTCACAGTGCAGAAGGTAACGAGGACTTCCAGTCCAGTGGGGGTGGACAGGGGTGGACAGGAGTGGACAGGGGTGGACAGGGGTGAGAAGGTGAGAAGGTGATGTTTGGGATGTTCTGTATGTGTTTGATTTCTGCATGCTTCTATTGAAGCCACTCTGTATGTTCATTGCCCTTACGGTTAGGGTTAGAGCTAGGCTGCATTTTGACTGACCATTGGTCAGGGTGAGAGTGACCATTGTTTTAGTGAGGAAGAATTGCAGGTGATTATTTTCCTATTTCCTGTAGATTTCCCCATCGCTGTTATTGGGAGTGAGGAGCAGGTTTATGGTGAAGGAGGTGGAGAAATCCCCAGTTTGGCATCTGTCTGCATCAGGGTTAGGTCTATGGAGGGCCCATTGCCTAGGATCACGCGTTTCAACTCACTTGGTAGCAGACTTAGACTGAGGACATATAAAGAGGTTTTACATATGGTGATGGTGTCTCTGAGGAGCCTTCCTCCACATGGGGGAGGTGGATGAGATGTGAATTCCACCAAGATTTGGAGCTTCAGCAAAAAAACAATAACATTTAAATCATTTGGACAGGAATATGGATACGAAAGGTTTAGAGGGATGTTGGCAAAATGCAGGCAGGTGGATCTAGTGTAGATGGGGCACCTTGGTTGGCCAAATGCAGGCAGGTGGATCTAGTGTAGATGGGGCACCTTGGTCGGCCAAATGCAGGCAGGTGGATCTAGTCCAGATGGGGCACCTTGGGTCGGCATGGTCAAAGTGGGCCAAATGGCCAGTTTCCGTGCTGTACCACATGATCGCACTGTGCACCAGTTGGACCAATGGTTGCAGGCCACGGGATCGCACTGTGCACCAGTTGGACCAATGGTTGCAGGCCACGGGATCGCACTGTGCACCAGGTGGCATGAGACTGCTGTCAGAACGTGGAGAATGTGGGGACAATATCTGGAGGTCACTGCCAATGCACTGCGACTAATCGTGCTAGAATCCCATGCTGGTTTGTTCCGTTTGTAGCTCCACACCTCGTAACTCTGAGAACCATTGGTTTGTACATCATTGGGTAATTACAGCCACTGCTATCACTCCGTGACTGCATGAGGGATCTGATCTATGTCTTTGTTCACAGGGACTGCCGATGAGGCTATGGGAAGCAAGCAGTCGGGGCTGGAGAGCCCAGCCTTCGAGCAGTGCTCAACCCTACAGAGTGTACAGGCAGCTTACAGTGCAGGCGAGGTGGAGCAGGCTCAACATCTCGCCCGCTTGTTGTGTGAGGAAGCTGGCAGCAGTGAAGAGAAGGTAAGAATGTCACAGCACCTGGTCCCCAGTGGAGAAGGCATGGATATTAATGATGGGCCGAACGGCCTGTTTCTGCTCCTATTACATCTGAACATGAAGTAGGTGAGTGGAAGATGAAGCATGGACCTGCTGCTCGTAGACTAACAGGAAGCTTCTTCCACTCCTTGCCACAGCTGGACGACCTTCCCCAAATATCTCGTCCCCTTCCATGTGCAGTCATGGCTGGGATGAGCTGGGAGATTCCTCCCTAGGGTGATGTGGAAGTTAATGATGCCTGCTGTCCTGGTCATCACTTTACAGGAAGGCTATGGGGGGCCCATGGTCAGTCAATACGAGGGGGGGCCTAGTACTATGGGGGCTTTGGAGAGGGTGCAGCAGAGCAGGACTGTGGAGTTGGAGTCGCTTGTGTCGGGTATCGATGTGTTGGGAGGTGCTCTTGGACGTTGTCTCAATCACAGAGATTTAGTTATGAAAGATTTGACAGAGTTGCGTTGTTTACTCTAGAGCATCGGAGGCTAAGAGACAACCTGGTAGAAGTATCTAAAACTAAGGGAAGCATAGTCAGGCTTTACTCAGAGTAGAAACGTCAAATGCTAGAGGGGGGAAGTTTAAGGGAGATGATGTGAGTGTTGATGTGAGGGGAAGTTGATGGAGATACAGGGAGAATGAATAATGTGCATTTGATAGTCAGTGCAACCTCTGGGCCGAAGGGCCTGTACCTTGCTCTGTGACTGTGTGGACAGATCGCTAGGAAGGGCCTTAGTACAAGGCTGCCTCTTAGACAGCTGTTTAACCAAAGTGTTGGTGTGGTTTTTCCAGACAATTAATTTTGAGAAGTTGCACAATTCTCCGTAAACGTATTCCTCCATGTGTGGTTGCAAAGAGCAGGACTGGAGGAAGGACGTGAAACACAAGGAGTGAGCAGATGGACAGGAAACAGCATGAAGCTGAAGGTTTCAGACACGAGTCCAGGAGGGGAGAGGCTGGAAATGCACCAGTCTGTGGGGCTCACTCTGGCCACCTCTCTCCACAGTCTCAGCTCCTCACCTTTGCTGCCTCCCATGGAGATGCCGAGACAGTTCGGTTCCTGGTCCAGGACGTGCAGGTGGGATTGTCCAAGGAGCCCAGTCACGAAAACCCCATCATCATTGCCACACATCAGGGTCACGAGGAGGTCGTCAAAGTCTTCTTGGATTCGATGCCAGGTAACTTTCATATTGTGCCATTATTAGACCGGCAAGAGCAGGAATTCCTGGCCTGTTTAATTAACGCAGCCCTCAGTGTCACCAACACAGCCCTGTGTATCACTAACACAGCCCTGTGTATCACTAACACAGCCCTCAGTGTCACTAACACAGCCCTCAGTGTCACCAACACAGCCCTCAGTGTCACTAACACAGCCCTCAGTGTCACCAACACAGCCCTGTGTATCACTAACACAGCCCTGTGTATCACCAACACAGCCCTGTGTATCACCAACACAGCCCTGTGTATCACTAACACAGCCCTCAGTGTCACTAACACAGCCCTCAGTGTCACTAACACAGCCCTCAGTGTCACCAACACAGCCCTGTGTATCACCAACACAGCCCTGTGTATCACCAACACAGCCCTGTGTATCACTAACACAGCCCTCAGTGTCACTAACACAGCCCTGTGTGTCACTAACACAGCCCTGTGTATCACTAACACAGCCCTGTGTATCACTAACACAGCCCTCAGTCTCACTAACACAGCCCTCTATCACTTGCTGTGCAGTGAACAGGTTGGAACCCTCTATTCTCTATGATCCATTCCCTCTCACCTTGTTCTATGAACCAGTCTCTCTGACGGTCTCTGCCTCTGACCACTCTCTGGTCTCAGACTGCTCGCTGTCGCTGACCGCTCCCTGTGTCTGACAATGTGCTCCCTGTCTCATGGATATTAACATGTTAATTGTCACGGACTTTATCATGCCTGCATCTTTGTACTCTCTAACTGCATTGGTGTGTGTTGCTCCAGCTGTGTTCTCTAACTGCAATGGTGTGTGTTGTTCCAGCTGTGTTCTCTAACTGCATTGGTGTGTGTTGTTCCAGCTGTGTTCTCTAACTGCATTGGTGTGTGTTGTTCCAGCTGTGTTCTCTAACTGCATTGGTGTGTGTTGCTCCAGCTGTGTTCTCTAACTGCAATGGTGTGTGTTGTTCCAGCTGTGTTCTCTAACTGCATTGGTGTGTGTTGTTCCAGCTGTGTTCTCTAACTGCATTGGTGTGTGTTGTTCCAGGTGCATGCATGGACCTGCTGAGCTGCATGTTGGCAGCAGCCTGCCGGCAAGGTCACATGTCACTGGTGCAGCTACTGGTGGTGGAGTACAAGGTGGAGGTGGACAGCTGTGGGATGAGGACCCAGAACCACCCTGTCATCATGGGGCAGCCTCTGTACGCAGCGATGCAGGCAGGTATGTGGCCTGCCCCGTCTGTGTTGTCTATGTGCCTATGTTACTGACCTGTTCCACACCATACGTGGAGACCACAATGCACTCGACTGGATCTTGGCATCAACATGTATTTCAGGTTTCCAGCAACTCCATTGTTTTATCTCAATAGTTTTTATTTTTCAGTGAAATATCTTCCTCCAGAACTGTCTCTCGCTGCGTGTTTCCTGCTGTAGTTCTGTCCCTTTGTTCAGGGATGTTTTTGCTCGTCATCTTCCAGCTGTGGGAACCATGAGCAATATGCACCGTGCTGGAGGTACGCAGCAGGTCAGGCAGCATCTGTGGAGGGAATGGGCAGATGGCATTTCAGGTGGGGAATCATATGGTTTCTGAATCGTTGTGGTTTTAGTGGAATGTTTATTTTTGTTGCAGGGAATGAAGAGATTGCTGCCTTCCTCCTGGAGAATGGAGCGCACTTCACCTCATATGTACTGATGGACCATCCACAGCTCAGCAAGCAACTGCTCAGGACCCGGTTTACAGAACCCAGCCCGTGTGAAGAGACGTACACTCACACAGTGGCACAGCCCCTCACTATGGTAACTGGCAGCAAAGTACTACACTAACTAGTAACTAACTGGCAGCAAAGTACTACACTAACTAGTAACTAACTGGCTGCAAAGTACTACACTAACTATTAACTAACTGGTAGCAGTAGTTACTGTTTGATCCAAATCCCTCTAAACCTTCCCTTTCCATGTTGTTGAGGCTCTGATAGTTGCTTTTGAATTGCAGGGCCAGTCACTGAAGTGGTCTCGCCTGAAGCTGCCTTGGTTGGATCTGGATTGGTTCATAGACGTGTCTACTCAAGTAACAGAGCTCGATCTGTCTAGGAACAACCTCACTCTCCTCCCTTCCATCATTCCTTGGGGGTTAGTGCATCTCAGAAAGCTCAATGTGTCTGCAAACCAGCTGAAGGAATTGCCGAATACCATCTCATCAGAAGAGATCCTCTGTACAGGGTGAGTGAAGAACAGGTCCATCCCTGAGTACAGGGCCGTGCTCTAAGCTGCAGAGTGTTGGAGCAGCTAACTGGCAGCAAAGTTGGAGGAAGCAGGTCGATGGTTGCAAATACCAGGCATCTTCAATGAAACAGGAAAGGCTGAAACATACCCTGATGGCAGTGTCTGGTCAAGCTGCATCAGAGATCTGGGTTCAATCCTGGCATTGGGTGCTGTCTTTGTGGAGTTGGCATGTTCTCCCTGTGACGACATGGGTTTCCTTTGGGTACCCTCCCACATCCCAAAGACATTAATTGGTTAATTGGTTAAGTTAATTGGCTTCTATAAATTGCCCCTAGTGTGTAGAGAGTGGATGAGAAAGTGGGATAATATAGAATTAGTGTGAATGTGTGATCGCTGGTCGATGCAGACCCAGTGGGCCGAAGGGCCTGTTTCCGTGCTGTTTCTCTAAACTAAAGTAACACATGCCCTTTCAGAATTCTGGAGATGGACGTATCACGGAACCAGCTGACCTCTCTACCCACAGGCATCTTGCATCTCCCAAAGCTGCAGAAACTCAAAGCCTCCAACAACCTACTTGACCGGTTATTTGATGAAGAGAAAGGTAGTGCACTCGTCAATGGGTAAAATCCACAGCTCAATCTGTTGCAAATTTCTACCCTGTACGACTGGTTGTGTAACCGTTGATTAGACAGACCGTCACGGGCAGAGCAATGGTCAACGTGTTGGTCAAGCCCCAGGGTTATGTTCCTTCCTTCCTCTGCCCCACCCAGGCTCTCTTACCTCCCTTTATCTGAAGAAGGGTCTCGACCCACAACGTCACACATTCCTTCTCTCCAGAGATGCTGCCTGTCCAGCTGAGTTACTCCAGCATTTTGTGTCCATCTTCCCTTTAACCAAATACTCCTAGCGGCCAGTTTCATTCCCCTCCCCCACCTGGCACCATTCATCCATCACCCACATACTAACCTACTGGCTCTCCTATCCCTCCCCCAATTGGATCCATCTGCCTGTTATCCCTTCCTCACTTTCCTCACCTATCAGATTCCAGCATCTGCTGCCCCTTGTGTCTCCACTTATCATGTCCCTCTCTGCCCCCCCCCCATCGATCAGGTACAGATTTAAATCACTAGTGGTGGACAGGAATGTCTTTGATTCATGTGACTGGTCATGGCAATATTCATCTGTTCTGATTGGATAGATGAGTGTTGGGCTCCTGTATGATTGGTCAGGTAAAGGTGTGACTAGTATGGTGGGTCAGGTAAAGGTGTGTCTCAGGTGTGGGTCAGGTAAATGTTCGATTCCTCTGCCCCCAGCGACGAACTGGATTGGATTACGAAAGCTGAGCGAGATTGATGTGTCTGACAACAGATTGGAGATCTTGCCAACGTCCTTGCTCCATTGCTTCAAGACCCTCAGCTGCCTCATTGCTGCTGGGAATGTACTCAGATGTTTTCCTGAACCTTGGGCCTGTGGTTTGGTAAGTACGTGCGGTTTATACACAATGATTACATTGCTGAAGCAAGAGGCCGATGGATATCTGAAATAAAAACAGAAGGATCTGAAGTCGAGGCTTGACGTTGCCTGTTCCACTGGCGATTGTTGCATCTCGGCACTGGATAGGTTTTATAACAGATTTATAAACAGTGCCATGTGGAAGATATTCACTTTAATATGGACAATTCCATCTGAAGAAAGCAGGTGGAGTTGCTGCCTCACAGCGCCAGAGACTCTGGTTCAATCCGACCCCAGGTGCTGTCTGCGTGGAGTTTGCACTTTCTCCCTGTGACCATGTTAGTCTCCTCCGGGTGCTCTGGTTTCCTCCCACATCCCAAAGACGTGTGGATTTGTAGGTTAATTGTCCCTCTGTAAATTGCCCCCTAGTGTGTAGGGAGTGGATGTGAATGTGAGGTTATGTGATTAATGATCGCCATAGACTCAGTGGGCCAAAGGATGTGATTCCACGCTGTATCTCTAAACTAAACTAAATGAGTACTCTTTAATTGTGTTGCAATGATAGTCATAGACTTGCTTACTGCATGAAGTTGTGAAAATGTGTTTTGCGTGTTTGTAATCAATGTAGATAAACACGGGATCCTGGCTGCCTCTCAGCAACAACTGGCTGTGGAGAATGTAGACATTAGTGTCCAGTACATGATGGCTTCTCATCTACTGACATGGAAAGCTTTGGTTCATCACGTGAACCAGCTCTCAACACAACCTAACTATCCGATTGTCCTGGACGTTGGGCAAATTCACACCAATCAGGATGTCTTTGGTCAGGCAACATCTGTGGACTGAAGAAAGGTTCTGATCCAAATCATAATCTGTCCATTCCCTCCACAGATGCTGCCTGACCGCTGAGTTCCTCCAGCACTTTGCTCGAAATACGTTGAAGAAATAATATACTGTGGACAATAATGACCCAGTTAATATATTATACTTGGATTTCTGGGAGACATTTCTGATGATGTTACACGGAAGGCTGTTGTGAAGAATCTAAACTGGTGTAGGAGGTAGTGTATTGATTGGACTGGATAGATCAATGTGCTAGCTGGATGCGATAGAGGAAACTCCACACAGTCATAGAATCATATAGCATGGACACAGGCCCTTCAGCCCAACTTGTCCATGCTGACCCCGATGATAGTCTCACCTGCCCGTATTTGGCCCATGTCAGTCTAAATCTTTTCCATCCATGTACTTATCCAATGTATTAAATGATTAGGAAGGAACTGCAGATGCTGGTTTAAACCGAAGATAGACACAAAAGGCTGGAGTAACTCAGTGGGACAGACGACATCTCTGGAGAAAAGGAATAGGTGACGTTTCAGGTTGTGTCTGACGTCACCTATTCTATTTCTCCAGAGATACAGCTTGACCCGCTGGGAACTCCAGCTTTTTGTGTCTATTTCCTTTTAATTGTTATTCTAGTACCTGCCTCAACTCCCTCCTGTGGCAGCTTGTTCCGTATACCCAGGGGAACATGCTCCACAGACAGCAGCCAAGGTCAGGATACAACACCAATGGAAATTGTTGCCAGCATGAAGTTAGGTTGAGTTCTCCTTAATCCTGGTTTTTTGTTCTAACATTTATTTTACCAAACGACAGGAGCATTACGAATGGTATAAAAGGGCAGTGGTGAATCCTGAGGCAACAAGCAGTCAAACTTTGTCAAATACAAATGTCTTTCTCATATAGAGAGGGGTGGGGGGGGCACTCTGAGGTTTGTTAGAGACAAATTCTACCTGACTAACAACTGAATTATTGAGGAAGTAACAGATTAAGGTTTTAGTTTAGTTTAGAGACAAAGCATGGAATTAGGCCCTTTGGCCCTCCAAATCCACACTGACCATTGACCACACGTTCACACTCATTCTATGCTATCAGACGTTCTCATCCACTCCCTGCACACCAGGGGCAATTTACTGAGTGATTAACCCATCAACCCACATATCTTGGGATGTGGGTGGGAGGAAATCCACGCGGTCACAGGAAGAACGTGCAAACTCTGGCGCTGTGAGACAGCAGCTCTACCTGCTGCGCCATTGTGCCATGTCATTGTGTTAGCTGCATTGTGGTAGCACCTTACTAGAGTAGCGTAGTGGTGCAGCAGGTGGTCCTGATGCCACAGCTCCAGTAACTTGGGTTTAAACCCAACATCTGCTGCTGTCTGTATGGAGTTTGCATGTTCTCTCTGTGACTGTGTGAGTTATCTCCAGGCGCTCTGGTTTTCCCCCCACCTCCAAAGAATGTTCGGGGTTGACAAGTCAATTGGTTCGTGTAGATTTCCCCAGTCTGGAAACGGGTGGCAGTGTCTGGAGAACAAGATGGAAACATGCAAACTCCACACAGACTGCAGCCAAGCCAACAAGGGAGTAGTCAGGCTTGAAACAGTGGGGCTGTCTGTCTTAGGGCAGTTGGCAGAGAATGTGACAGGAATGTTGTACACAAAGTGCTGGAGTAACTCAGCAGGCCATGCAGCATTTGTTGGCACGTCTGATGTAAGTTCTAATGGTCTATTCCTGCTCCATTCTCCATTGTCTATGGCTTGGCAAAGAGGCAAAAACAACACTGTTCTCATTAGTCAGAAAGGCTGCAAAGCAGAGAAGATAAATTGAAAGTTTTACTGGAAGAACTGTGAGTAACACGAGAGAGTCGACCAAATGTTGGTTGAAGGTTCCGTCACGGCTTACCCACAAGGATGAGTTGTGTAATTGAAGGCTTGGGGATAGGTCCATGGAGTGGGACCATCTGAACGGCCTTGACCTCATATCCCAAATGGCTTTCAGTCTGGTACTGACTTTCCTTCTCCATTCCAAGGGGAACAGCTGATTTCTCTGATGAGCACAGAGTGCTGGAGTAACTCAGCGGGTCAGGCAGCATCTGTGGAGAACATGGATAGGTGACGTTTCACAGAGTGCTGGAGTAACTCAGTGGGTCAGGCAGCATCTGTGGAGAACATGGATAGGTGACGTTTCACAGAGTGCTGGAGTAACTCAGTGGGTCAGGCAGCATCTGTGGAGAACATGGATAGGTGACAGTTCAGGTTGGGAACTTTCTTCCGACTGGTGCCAACTCTATACGTCACCTATCAATGTTCTCCAGAGATGCTGCCTGACCTGTTGAGTTACTCCAGTACTTTGTGTCTTTTCTTTTGTAAACCAGCACCTGCAATACCATGTTTCTATTTTATAATTTGTATGGAGTTTGTACGTAACCCCTGTGAACACATGGGTTTTCTCCGGATGCTCCGGTTTCTTCCCACATTCCAAAGATGTGCAGGTTTGCAAGTTGAATGACTTCTGTAAATTGTCCCTAGTTTTCCAGGATGTGAAAGTGGGATTACATTGAACTAGTGTACGTGTGATCGACGGTTGGCATGGACTGGGTCGACGAAAGGGCCTGATTCCTCACAGTGCTCAAACTAAACTAAACTAAACAGAATGAATGCCTCTGATCCTATGGATTATTTGGAACAACCTTCTCTACTTCCTTGTCCCGTTCCCAATCCACCTGCTGTTTACTCCTGGCACCTTCTGGTTAATTGTTCTATTTTCTTGCCTTTGGCTGCACACAGTCCTGGGTCTCACTAAAACCACATTTCATTTCTATTTATCAACAGAGGTGATAATAAAGCCCAGCTAAAATACATATTCTTTTCTTCCAGAAATTCTGCAATGTTTCCAGAAATTCATTGGAATCTCTACCAAACAGCCTTTGTGTCTTCTGGAAGAACTATCTGAAGGAAGCAGATTTTTCCAACAATTTACTGAAGGAGTTACCATCAAACTTCTTTGAGCTTCAGGTATTTCTCAGAACTGTAGTATTTGACAGCCACACTCTAAATATGGATGAACTGGGAGCAGAACTTTTTATCAAAGTCCCCACCTACCTACCTGTTCAAATACAATATTCAACACAGAGGTTATGGGGAGAAGGCAGGAGAATGCGGTTAGGAGGGAGAGATAGATCAGCCACGATTGAATGGCGGAGTAGACTTGATGGGCCGACTGGCCTAATTCTGCTCCTATCACTTATGACCATATGAATAATGATATACAAGTATATAACTTTAATTGTCCTGCATCCCTGGAATGAAACAATGACATTCTCATTTGCCGGGGTTTTATGGGCACATTAATTAATTAATGCAACAACAAATAAATAAATATATATACAATAATCAATGATGCAATGAATCAGTAACACAAGGTTACCAGACTATAACAATACAAAATGCAACCTATAAAAAGCCAAGAGTAGTTTGCTGCTGAAGTTAGTTGTGTTCAACAGCCTGATGGTTGCTGTGAAGAAGCTGTTCTTGTAACCTGGAGGTCACGGTTGTCAATGCTTCAATTATTCTTTATTGTCATGTGTACCGAGGTACAGTGAATCGTTTGTGTTCTGCACACACCCGGGAGAATCATGCAGCACACCTGATGTAGCCAGCGCACCTGATGTAGCCAGCGCACCTGTGTAGGCAGCACACCTGATGTAGGCAGCGCACCTGATGTAGCCAGCGCACCTGATGTAGGCAGCACACCTGATGTAGGCAGCACACCTGATGTAGGCAGCGCACCTGATGTAGGCAGCGCACCTGATGTAGCCAGCGCACCTGATGTAGGCAGCTCACCTGATGTAGGCAGCGCACCTGATGTAGGCAGCGCACCTGATGTAGGCAGCGCACCTGATGTAGGCAGCGCACCTGATGTAGGCAGCGCACCTGATGTAGCCAGCGCACCTGATGTAGCCAGCGCACCTGATGTAGCCAGCACACCTGATGTAGCCAGCGCACCTGATGTAGCCAGCGCACCAATCGACATGTGTCTGGCGTCAACAGTTGTGTCCCACCAGGTGACATCACCCCCCTCTGGGCCCCACCCTCCCTTAGTTCTGGACACCCCCACCCCCGCCCCCCCTTCCCATCTGCAGTCATGGTTCAGGTCACTTGCCGTTGCAGTTCTCCTGCATGACAGTAGATGGAGCTCCAGTCCAGCCTGCACCAACACACCTGATGCCCCGTCTCCATGTCCAGCCCCTGAATCCATCCACACATCTGACATTGCCCTGCGTTGCTGATAGCAACCAGTGGATACTCTGACGTTAGTTTGAGCTGTGGTCTTGCATCTAAACAATCTCAGAGCTGTGTTTTATTTATACCAGGCACTGAATTCCCTAAAGCTCTCGGGCAATCAGTTGCAATCACTTCCCTCTGTGGACAGTTGGCAATGCTCCAGCCTCAGGTCACTCGATCTCTCTCGAAACCAGTTTGGAAAGTAAGTCTGTGGGTCAGTGGGGATTGGGTCAGTGGGGATTGGGTCAGTGGGGGCTGGGTCAGTGGGGGTTGGGTCAGTGGGGGATGGGTCAGTGGGGGGTCAGTGGGGATGGGTCAGTGGGGTCAGTGGGGGATGGGTCAGTGGGGGTTGGTCAGTGGGGGTTGGGTCAGTGGGGGTTGGGTCAGTGGGGGTTGGGTCAGTGGGGGATGGGTCAGTGGGGGTTGGGTCAGTGGGGGTTGGGTCAGTGGGGGGCTGGGTCAGTGGGGGATGGGTCAGTGGGGGATGGGTCAGTGGGGGATGGGGGATGGGTCAGTGGGGGTTGGGTCAGTGGGGGTTGGGTCAGTGGGGGATGGGTCAGTGGGGGTTGGGTCAGTGGGGGTTGGGTCAGTGGGGGTGGGTCAGTGGGGGATGGGTCAGTGGGGGTTGGGTCAGTGGGGGATGGGTCAGTGGGGGTTGGGTCAGTGGGGGGATGGGTCAGTGGGGGTTGGGTTGGGGATGGGTCAGTGGGGGATGGGGGGTCAGTGGGGGTTGGGTCAGTGGGGGGGATCAGTGGGGTCAGTGGGGGGGGTCAGTGGGGGGGATGGGTCAGTGGGGGATGGGTCAGTGGGGGTTGGGTCAGTGGGGGATGGGTCAGTGGGGGTTGGGTCAGTGGGGGATGGGTCAGTGGGGGGGTTGGGGATGGGTCAGTGGGGGATGGGTCAGTGGGGGTTGGGTCAGTGGGGGATGGGTCAGTGGGGGGTTGGGTCAGTGGGGGTTGGGTCAGTGGGGGGTTGGGTCAGTGGGGGTTGGGGATGGGTCAGTGGGGGATGGGTCAGTGGGGGATGGGTCAGTGGGGGATGGGGATGGGTCAGTGGGGGTTGGGTCAGTGGGGATTGGGTCAGTGGGGGATGGGGGTCAGTGGGGGTTGGGTCAGTGGGGGTTGGGGTCAGTGGGGGATGGGTCAGTGGGGGATGGGTCAGTGGGGGATGGGTCAGTGGGGGATGGGTCAGTGGGGGATGGGTCAGTGGGGGATGGGTCAGTGGGGGATGGGTCAGTGGGGGATGGGTCAGTGGGGGTTGGGGATGGGTCAGTGGGGGGATGGGTCAGTGGGGGTTGGGTCAGTGGGGGGGGTTGGGGATGGGTCAGTGGGGGATGGGTCAGTGGGGTTGGGGATGGGTCAGTGGGGGATGGGTCAGTGGGGGGGTTGGGTCAGTGGGGGTTGGGGATGGGTCAGTGGGGGATGGGTCAGTGGGGGATGGGTCAGTGGGGGATGGGTCAGTGGGGGATGGGTCAGTGGGGGATGGGTCAGTGGGGGATGGGTCAGTGGGGGTTGGGGATGGGTCAGTGGGGGGATGGGTCAGGGGGGGGTTGGGGATGGGTCAGTGGGGGATGGGTCAGTGGGGGTTGGGTCAGTGGGGGTTGGGGATGGGTCAGTGGGGGATGGGTCAGTGGGGGTTGGGTCAGTGGGGGATGGGTCAGTGGGGGATGGGTCAGTGGGGGGATGGGTCAGTGGGGGATGGGTCAGTGGGGGATGGGGATGGGTCAGTGGGGGTTGGGTCAGTGGGGGCCGGGTCAGTGGGGGATGGGTCAGTGGGGATTGGGTCAGTGGGGGATGGGTCAGTGGGGATTGGGTCAGTGGGGGATGGGTCAGTGGGGGTTGGGTCAGTGGGGGATGGGGATGGGTCAGTGGGGGTTGGGTCAGTGGGGGGCCGGGTCAGTGGGGGATGGGTCAGTGGGGATTGGGTCAGTGGGGGATGGGTCAGTGGGGATTGGGTCAGTGGGGGCCGGGTCAGTGGGGGATGGGTCAGTGGGGATTGGGTCAGTGGGGGATGGGTCAGTGGGGGTTGGGTCAGTGGGGGTTGGGTCAGTGGGGTTGGGTCAGTGGGGGATGGGTCAGTGGGGGATGGGTCAGTGGGGATTGGGTCAGTGGGGGTTGGGTCAGTGGGGGATTGGGTCAGTGGGGGGATGGGTCAGTGGGGGTTGGGTCAGTGGGGGATGGGTCAGTGGGGGATGGGTGTGGGGGTTGGGTCAGTGGGGATTGGGTCAGTGGGGGATTGGGTCAGGGGGGAGTTGGGTCAGTGGGGGTTGGGTCAGTGGGGGATGGGTCAGGGGGGATGGGTCAGTGGGGGATGGGTCAGTGGGGATTGGGTCAGTGGGGGATGGGTCAGTGGGTCAGTGGGGGATTGGGTCAGTGGGGTCAGTGGGGATTGGGTCAGTGTGGGGATGGGTCAGTGGGGGATGGGTCAGTGGGGATTGGGTCAGTGGGGGTTGGGTCAGTGGGGATTGGGTCAGTGGGGGATGGGTCAGTGGGGATTGGGTCAGTGGGGGTTGGGTCAGTGGGGGATGGGTCAGTGGGGGATGGGTCAGTGGGGGATGGGTCAGTGGGGGATGGGTCAGTGGGGGATGGGTCAGTGGGGGATGGGGATGGGTCAGTGGGGGTTGGGTCAGTGGGGATTGGGTCAGTGGGGGATGGGTCAGTGGGGGTTGGGTCAGTGGGGATTGGGTCAGTGGGGGATGGGTCAGTGGGGGATGGGTCAGTGGGGGATGGGTCAGTGGGGGATGGGGATGGGTCAGTGGGGGTTGGGTCAGTGGGGATTGGGTCAGTGGGGGATGGGTCAGTGGGGGTTGGGTCAGTGGGGGTTGGGTCAGTGGGGGATGGGTCAGTGGGGGATGGGTCAGTGGGGGATGGGTCAGTGGGGGATGGGTCAGTGGGGGTTGGGTCAGTGGGGATTGGGTCAGTGGGGGATGGGTCAGTGGGGGGTTGGGTCAGTGGGGTTGGGTCAGTGGGGGATGGGTCAGTGGGGGATGGGTCAGTGGGGGATGGGTCAGTGGGGGATGGGTCAGTGGGGGATGGGTCAGTGGGGGTTGGGTCAGTGGGGGTTGGGTCAGTGGGGGTTGGGTCAGTGGGGGTTGGGTCAGTGGGGATTGGGTCAGTGGGGGCCGGGTCAGTGGGGGTTGGGTCAGTGGGGGCTGGGTCAGTGGGGGTTGGGTCAGTGGGGGTTGGGTCAGTGGGGGTTGGGTCAGTGGGGGTTGGGTCAGTGGGGGATGGGTCAGTGGGGGTTGGGTCAGTGGGGGTTGGGTCAGTGGGGTTGGGGTCAGTGGGGGATGGGTCAGTGGGGGATGGGTCAGTGGGGGATGGGTCAGTGGGGGATGGGTCAGTGGGGGATGGGTCAGTGGGGGATGGGGATGGGTCAGTGGGGGTTGGGTCAGTGGGGATTGGGTCAGTGGGGGATGGGTCAGTGGGGGTTGGGTCAGTGGGGATTGGGTCAGTGGGGGATGGGTCAGTGGGGATGGGTCAGGGGGATGGGTCAGTGGGGGATGGGTCAGTGGGGTGGGGGATGGGGATGGGTCAGTGGGGGTTGGGTCAGTGGGGATTGGGTCAGTGGGGGATGGGTCAGTGGGGGTTGGGGTCAGTGGGGGATGGGTCAGTGGGGGATGGGTCAGTGGGGGATGGGTCAGTGGGGGATGGGTCAGTGGGGGATGGGTCAGTGGGGGTTGGGTCAGTGGGGGTTGGGTCAGGGGGGGGGATGGGTCAGTGGGGGTTGGGTCAGTGGGGGTTGGGTCAGTGGGGGGATGGGTCAGTGGGGGATGGGTCAGTGGGGGATGGGTCAGTGGGGGATGGGTCAGTGGGGGATGGGTCAGGGGGGGTTGGGTCAGTGGGGGTTGGGTCAGTGGGGAGTGGGTCAGTGGGGGTTGGGTCAGTGGGGGTTGGGTCAGTGGGGGTTGGGTCAGTGGGGATTGGGTCAGTGGGGGGGGGGTCAGTGGGGGGTTGGGTCAGTGGGGGCTGGGTCAGTGGGGATTGGGTCAGTGGGGGTTGGGTCAGTGGGGGTTGGGTCAGTGGGGGTTGGGTCAGTGGGGGTTGGGTCAGGGGTTGGGTCAGTGGGGGTTGGGTCAGTGGGGGTTGGGTCAGTGGGGGTTGGGTCAGTGGGGGTTGGGTCAGTGGGGGTTGGGTCAGTGGGGGATGGGTCAGTGGGGGGGGGTTGGGTCAGTGGGGATTGGGTCAGTCAGGGGGGATGGGTCAGTGGGGGCTGGGTCAGTGGGGGATGGGTCAGTGGGGGTTGGGTCAGTGGGGGCTGGGTCAGGGGAACATGCCCCTTCCCACGGTATGGGATCTGTGTACAAGTCGTGACTCACACGTGTGTCTGTTTCCGTGTGCAGGGGAGAGGAACCGGCCAAGACCAGAATAGTCACGTTCTTTACACCACGACTGAAGAGAGGGTTGGACACAAGTAAGTGGCCTCTCTGGCCGCGGGTTGTTGGGCAATGAGGAGCTGAGCGCGGGGAGTTTGGACCGAGACGGATTGGGTGTCTAGTCCCTGCCTCGTCCAGCCCAGCTTGGACACAGTGAATGACTTAATGACCCACTTTATAGCCAATTAAACTATGTCCAACATCAGTGGAAAGATATAAAGTAGGAAATATGTTTGTTATTTGAGTTGTGGAGGTGGGCATTGTCTCAGGAGATCCACTTCTGTACATGTGAGAAACATTGGAACTCTACAGCAATGCCCTCTGCACCGGTCTATGTAGACTTGTTTTAAGATGGATGGTTCTATGTTCAGCAAAAGGAGAAGAGACAAAGGTCTAACAATATTGTCAGAGATGAACCATGATCTCCTTGAATGTTGGGCTCAGTTTGAATGTTGTAATGTTTCTGTTTTTCCCTTTTATGCTCCGTTTCCAAAACCTCTGACCAGAACAACCGATCTTCTCATATTTACATCAAAATATTTCTTAAACTTAACTAAATATATTAGGTTTGCTCAACTTTCCCCACTCTATGAGAAACATCGATAACCTGGAGTGACTCTACACACTCAAATATTAAAAACAAAATGCTTGTAGCCGGATCCCGGCTAAACGCTTCGACTGTTCCAGGTTGTTTCAGAATGAGTCCTGTTCATATCACACGCACTGGTCTAGCTGGGATGGGGACTGAGCACAGAGCCTTGGGCTGAGTGCTGCTGTCATTGTGGGGTCCAGAGCCAAAGGCCTTGTGCCAAGTGACCACAGACCTCTGAGACAAAAGCAACCTGCTGCCAAAAACAAAAGTCAAATGTAATTACAAGCTCATCAAGTGAAGTCCATTCATCTCTGTTTGCAGTTTCAGTGATTGAATTCCCACACATCCTGGGCGAATGTTTGGAGATTCTGCACCTGGACGGTAATTTCCTGGACTCAGTCCCACCATCGGTGTGTTCGCTGCGTACACTCTCCGAGCTCTACCTTTCAAAGTAAGTTAGTTGTTGTTCATCATGGAGACGAGACTCTGTTGAGAAATGTGGATTACTTTTTTTAATTAAAGTTGCGACCTCATCCTTGAGGTTTTGCTGCAGAAACTATCATTGCCAACTCGCAATGTGTCACATTGTCCTCATTGCATTGGCCTATAGAATGAAAAAGTCAACCTATTAAATCTACTTCCACTGAGTAGATAAAGTCCATTTTAATGTATTTAACATGCTTCACAGGAGCAAAATTCAATGAAGTTTGACACATAAAGTGTCTCTAACCTGAGTTGGTGATTTAGCTGGCGGTAGCTGTGGCTGTGGATGGGTTTGATCTGTCTGTATGTGTCCCATCAGTAACCCTGGCATCCGGGAGCTTCCCGCCGAGCTGGGCCAGTTGTCTAATCTCTGGCAGCTGGACATCGACCAGTTAAACATCTCAAATGTACCGATAGAGATCAGGAATCAAGGTAAATAAAGCTTTGTTGTTCAATCTTACGTTTTCCTTCATTACAATTGATTTAGTTCCTGGCTGAGCCAGAGACCAAGTCCTGGGTGTGGGAGAACAAGCCAATCTGCCCTCCCTTCTAGCGCTCTGCTGTTCGATGAGATCATGGTTGGTCTGGGACCTGACATTCACAACAGTGAACAAAAATCTCTCGATGTCTAAATAATGGAGCTGGCAACAATGACACTGTGGGGAAGATGCCAAACTTTTGTCAACGTCTACACTTCAGGAACACAACTATGTTCAATGCTCGCTCCTTGAGAGTCTTTGCTTCAGTCGATGGGATTTAAACACTGCTGTGCATTGGGGGGGGGGGTCACCTATACACTGCTGTGCATTGGGGGGGGGGGTCACCTAGACACTGCTGTGCATTGGGGGGGGGGGGTCACCTAGACACTGCGGTGCATGGGGGGGGGGGGGGGGTTACAGAGGCACTGCTGTGCATTAAGGAGTTGGGCGAGAGGGTCACACTGACAGTTTGTCCCAAATGCCGGTTACAGCCATCAGCTGAGTGTTGTATGTTGGTCTATAGGAGGGAATGAATGAGAGATACAGGGATCCACAGGATAGACAACACTCTGCAAGAATCACTGGACGTTACCATGCAGCAGCTGCAATAAAGCTAATGGTTTGCTGGGGAGAACATGGATAGGTGACGTTTCACAGAGTGCTGGAGTAACTCAGCGGGTCCGGCAGCATCTCTGGAGAAAATGAATAGGTGACGTTTCAGATCGAAAGGGTCTCGAGCCGAAATGTCACCTATCCATGTTCTCCACAGATGCAAAGGAATAGTTAATTGGCCTGCTGCTGACCCGTTCGTGAACTCCCATCTCCCTGGCCCACGCTGTGGTTTAGACCTCCACTGACCATTGTGTTCATTCCGGTGTCATTGACCCGTCCATGCATTCTTGTCTCACTGACCCGTACTGCAGTTTCACGCCGCCACTGACCATCATGTTCGTTCCTGCAGGACCCACGGCAGTGCTGGCCTTCCTCAGAGCACACCTGCGGAAAGCTGAGCCCTGCCGGCTGTTGAAGATGATTGTCGTTGGACCACCTCGCCAGGGGAAGACCACGCTCCTGGAGACCCTTCAGACGGGGAAACCCCCACAGCCCATGTACAAAGAGAGTAGCATTCACACCACTATCTGGGAACTGCAGCGACCTGCTGCAGTGAAGACCAAGGTACTGAGGCTGTTTGTGTTATAACACAAGAGCAGGGACATACTGCAGTTAAGGACCACTTTATGCTGCTTTACCTGTTCCTTCAGCAACCTTCAAATGAAGAGAGGGTTTGGACCCCACCCTCTTTCAGGCAGTTGCTGGTGGAGACTGATGTTCCCCACAATACCAAGTGATGCCACACCCAGACCTCTACAGTGTTACCCTAAAAATTACAATTCCCATTTATTTGTGAACAACCTGTTTTAATCCTGTTTCTCCTGAAGCCGCTCTCTCTAACACAGCCAACACTCGAGCTTCACCTTTACTCACTAAGATCGGACCCTCCACAGTTTCAGGTACACCCTCACGCACATACTCCCCACAGGTACACCTCACTCACAGGTACACATCACCCCCACAGGTACACCTCACTCACAGCCACAGGTACACATCACTCATCCACAGGTACACATCACCCACATAACCCACAGGTACACCCTCACCCACATACCCCCACAGGTACACCTCACTCACAGCTACAGGTACACATCACCCACATACCCCCACAGGTACAAACTCGCCCATAGCCACAGGGTTGTGTGGAGAACGGCTCCATGCTATGAGAAGGACAGGCTCTGTCTGGTAATCAGGAGGTGACCTGTAGCAAGGGGTCTGGTCCCATCAGACTAACCTAGACCTGGCCACACTGTATAACTGAATCATCCTTGCGCTGCCTGTATACAAAACCCTGCGTCACGTCACCACTTGTGAACCCCTAACATGGTGAATTTTAACATTGCCTCACTCTGGTGAGAAAGGGTTAAATATGACTCTGACACAATGAACAATGTTAAACAGCAACAAGAAAGGAGAATCATTTTCATCTGTCAAATATTTTAAATGTTTGATTCTTTTGCTCGTTCAGCTGGGACCGAGTAATTAGGACCAATAATTGGAGAAAGATATCGAGCCAGAAATCCTTCTGCATCCACCCTCACACCAGTTATTGCAGCAACTGTAAATGTAATTGGGGTTGTCTTTGTGTTATTTTATAGGTGGATTCTGTTGTGTTTAATGTTTGGGACATTGGAGGTGCTGCTAAAATGGCCACGGTGAACCAATGTTTCTTCACGGAGAAGGCCCTGTATGTGGTGGTGTGGAACCTGGCTCTTGGTGAGGAAGCAGTGGCCAACTTACAATCATGGCTCCTCAACATTGAGGTAAGGCTCAGCACGGCCAAACACCACACGCCCTGCAGGGCTCTTACTTAACTGCCGGGCAACCTAGGCAGCTGTTTAAGTTGCCGAATGACAGTTTAGGTGGTCATTTAAGATGACTTGCATGACGCGTGCAATAATGTGCTCAGACGAAGTGTGTAGTTACCAGTCGGAATTATGCTCAATGTGAAGCAGTCACAAATTATTTCTGCTTCAAATAAAGTCACAAACTAAACATATTCACCAATCAAGACATGATATATCCCACAATGACATGCAGCAAAATTATAATACAGTATCTCAACTCTTTTTACACGTTGCAATGATTTCTTTCCACTTCCAAACAAATATGTGGTTGGATTATTCAGTGTATGATCATCCTCGGTGAGACCAAGTGCAGGCTTGGCGATCGCTTCGCACAACACCTCCACTCAGTTTGCATTAACCAACTTGATCTCCTGGTGGCTCAGCACTTCAACTCCCCTCCCATTCCGAATCCGACCTTTCTGTCCTGGGCCTCCTCCGTGGCCAGAGTGAGGCCCACCACAAATTGGAGAAACAGCACCTCATATTTTGCTTGGGTAGTTTACACCCCAGTGGTATAAACATTGGCTTCTCCAATTTCAGGTAGTCCCTCTCTCTCTCCCCTCTTCCCACTCCCCACATTCCCACCTCTCTCCCTCTCCCCAAACCCCTCACCCCTCTCCCCCATCCCCACCTCTCACAGTGCCTACGTGCTCATTGCTCCAGCTGTGAAACCTCCCACACATCCATGTGGACTTGTAGTTCCTGGTCTCCTTTCACCAGGATCCGTCCTGTGATATTAACGTTGGTATTTCCCCAGTTGAGGAGCTTGGTTCCAATCATCCTCATCCTTTCCCATAACTACTCAGCCTGTCAGAGTGGTTGGTGCTCACTGTCTGAGACAGGCACTTGCACCAACACTCCCACAGCTTACACTTCCTGCCACAGTTCCAATCCTGCCCTTCCTGCACATGACCGTCTGCAACTGGATCTGAAGGTTTTCCAGGATGCGTTAGACTCCCACCACCTCCAATTACTGTGCATCTCCCTCATCCACCCCTTTGCCTATGTGTTCCTCGGTACACCTGCCTGTACACCTGGCTGTACACCTGCCTGTACACCTGTCTGTATACCTGTCTGTACACCTGTCTCTATACCTGCCTGTACACCTGTCTGTACATTTCTCTGTTGCTGTTTCCCTTCTTGCCCTGTTGACTCTCGCACCATTCTGTACATCTGCATTCTGCTTCTCTTTGCTCTTTCTCTCTTCCACTGAATATTATTTGTGAGTTTGAATTAGATTGATGTTGTGATGTTGAATGTTTACAGAGTGTGTCTGCTTGTGTTTTGCTCAAGGCCAAGGCTCCAAATGCCACTGTGATTGTGGTGGGAACTCACCTGGATTTGATCGACACCAAGTTCCGTACAGAGAGGTTGGCAACACTGCGCGCTTACATCCTAGCGTTGTGTCGTTCCCCGTCTGGGCCCCGAGCGAGCGGATACCCTGACATCAGCTGCCGGAACCTACAGTGAGTCCAATCGTTCTTGTATTGACCTTCCCCCACCCACAACATCATGGTTACAGCATCAAAGGAGGCCATTCACTCTAGGGCTGCACAGTGGCGCAGCAGTAGAGCCACTGCCTCACAGCACCAGAGACCTTGGTTCGAGCCTGACTACAGGTGCTGTCTGTACGGAGTTTGTATGTTTTCTCTGTGACCTGCGTGGGATTTCTCCAGGAGCTCCAGTTTCCTCCAACGTGCGGGTTTGTAGGTTAATTGGATTCTGCAAATTGTCCTTCATGTGTAAGATAGAACTATTGTACAGGTGATCGCCTAGTGGGCTTAGTCTATAAACTAAACTAAACTAAATCCTTACTGATGCAATGCAAAAGCTATCCATAGCTCTGTAAATTCATCACTCATCCAGCACCTTATTGGACCCGACAGGTGAAACTGCTTCTGTATTCCAGTCCCTGATTACCTGCCAGACACCTTTATAGGGCTCTGGTGCAACTACAACACCACCAATAGCAATGACTTTGATCTGCCACAGAGAACATAAAGATGTCCCTGCTCCCTAGATCCACCTGTAAATCTCTCCTCTACCCCACCTTCAACAGGAAATACTGTAAACACTCATCTGGTCAGGCAGCATCTGTGGAAAGAGAAAAGCAGATTAATCTTTGCTTTGGATTCTGGCATTTGCAGGCTCTGACGTCTCCTCATTTATTCTCTGGGTTAAGTTACCATCTCTCGAAGGTCCTGTCCATGTCCCCAACAGATGCAGTACTTCCTCTCTTGCTGAGATTAGTTCATAAATCATAGGAGAAGAATTAGGCTATTCGGCCCATCGAGTTTACTCCGCCATTCAATCAGGGCTGATCTATCTCTCAACTCCCCTTCTCCCCATAACCCCTGACACCCGGACTAATCAAGAATCTGCCAATCTCCGCCTTAAAAATACCCACTGAATCCCACAGATTCACCACCCTCTGACTAAAGAAATTCCTCCTCATCTTCCTAAAGCTACGTCCAGTTAGCATCAACACCAAATAGTTTTATGTGAATTGGTTTGAGATTCATTTTGTGTAAAACTCAAAAACCAACGAGAATAGAAGTATTTCTCCTTCATTTGGAGCCAGTTGCTACCAGGAGATAATAAGCTCCAATGTTGTTCTGAACTTCCCTTTACTGGGTGTTGCTGTTCAACATTTGAGAATGATTTGTGTTTCATTAATCCCAATAATCACAAACAAATGAGACAAATTCATTCAAGGGTGAGTTTAAAAGAACTGCATATTGCTGCCTATGTGGAGATATGGTTTGGGTTGCAACAAGCTAACTGTGTTGCTTGTTGCAACCGGGTGATATCAGAGTCTTCTGTCTTGTTCCTATCTTGTCTCTGATCTGATGAAAAGTCATTGCCCTGGAATATTCACCGTCTTCCCCTCTCCACAGATGCTGCCTTGCCTGCTCCATCACTTCTCTTGTGTAGAGCATCCACAGTTTTGTTTTGTTGTTAATTTATTATAACTCTGTCGCTTAGTTCCTGTCCCGTCTGCTTTGGCACAGACCCATATAGTTTGCTCAGCTAGCTGTGGATGATCACAGTGAATGGCAGTGCTGTCTATTGTGTTCCAAATGGAATGACCATGACCTGTCCAAACCTTCACCGTGAGCTAACATTTCCATTCCTGGCAACATCTAGGATCATTGCTGTCCGCTGCCCCCTGTAATCCCATCTACACCCTGTAATCCCATCTACACCCTGTAATCCCATCTACACCCTGTAATCCCATCTACACCCTGTAATCCCATCTACACCCTGCCCCCTGTAATCCCATCTACACGCTGTAATCCCATCTTTACTGTAATGTAGTGACCAGTACTGCATGCTCATTGTTCCCACATTTAATGTTGCAATGTTTTCTTGCAGTGAATTATCGTGTAGAACCCTGGATGGGTTGGACGGGCTTCGTAAACTGATCTTTCAAGTTGCGTGTGGCATGAGAGACGCAGGGAGTGTATCGACTTCACAGAAGCTGGTGGGAAGACTGGTGAGTAGATGCTTTGTGGAGAGTGTGTAGGAAAGAACTGCAGTCCCTGGTTTACACCGAATGTACACACAGAGTGCTGGAGTAACTCAGCGGGTCAGGCAGCATCTGTGGAGAACATGGATAGGTGACGTTTCACAGAGTGCTGGAGTAAAGGTCCTGTCCCACTTGGCCGTCATTTACGTGACTGAGGCGCGCATCATCGTGCGTCAGCACAGCCGTCTGGAACGCTTGACATCATTTGAATACCCAGTTTATGATATTTGTGATGATTTTCTAAAATGCTCCAGTTTCATGAGTGGTGCTAGCAATTGGAAAACTGCAGATGGAATGCCCCTGTTCAAAAATAGAGGTGAATGAAAAGTAGCAAGTTGCAGACCAAATTAATCTGTAGGAAGGAACTGCAGATGCTGGTTTAAAATGAAGATAGACACAAAATGCAGGAGAAAATGTAGAACCAGCATGTGATTGCTGGTTGGTGTGGACTTGATGGGCTGAAGGGCCTGTTTCCATGCTGTATCTCTAAACCACAGTAAACTAATCAGAGGGGGGTCGTGACCTCTTCCTGTGCTGACATATCCCTTTGACCCCTTGTCCCAGATACCCAGGAGTTACCTCAAGCTACGGACCGCAGTTGTAGAGGAGCAGCAGAGACGGAGTGACCACGATGAGGTCCAGTACATAACTGACCAGCAGCTGCAAGAGATGGTGCAGCAAACTCCGGACAATGACATCAACGACTTTGAGGACCTGCAGGCTGGTAATTGTGTTGGTGTTTCCACATCCTGGTAGAGAGATTCAGCAACAAGCCCTTCCACCCACCCAATGCCTCATGCCCATCAACAACATGGCAACACCCTAACCCTTCCATTTCCTCCCCACATTGTCCCACTCACTCACTCACTCACTCACTCACTCACTCACTCACTCACTCACTCACTCACTCACTGGGGGTAATTGGCCAGATACCAACCTGCACCTTGTTGACATGTGGGAGCATCCGGAACATCCGGAGGAAGGTCACGGGGTCACGGGAAGAGTGCGTACACTCCACTTGGGCGGTCCGGAGGTCAGGGTTCAACCTGGCTCACTGGTGCTCTGAGGTACACCTGTACTACCTGTGGCACCTGATCAGGTGGGACCCAAGTCCTTTCATGTTGTTTCACTCAACCTTCTGACACTGATTTTTCGGCAAAATCATGAAATCCTCAAATGAAATCAGTTCCCTTCCAACTGGAATCAAATATTGCAAGAAAGACATTTAGTGACACAGCATGAAAACAGGCCCTTCAGCCCATCAAGTTCACACTGACCAGCGATCACCCGTTCACACTAGTTCTACAGTATTTTATCCCACTCCCTACACACTCGGGACCAGAGGTCGGGATCAAACCCTTGTCTCTGGTGCTGTGAGGCAGCAGCTCTACCCGCTGCACCACTGTGCCGTCCACAGAGGTGAGTGGCCAAGATTATGCTGAATAATATCTGCTTGTTTGGCAGCTCTTGCCTTCCTGATTGAAACAGGCGCAGTCCTGCACTTCCCAGACACAAGCCATGGGCTGCGCAATCTCTACTTCCTGCATCCCATCTGGCTCTCCGAATGTTTGGAGAAGATTATCAATATCAAGACGTCAAGATCCCTCGCCATGAACGGAGTGATCCGGGTGACGGAGCTGCGAAAACTGCTGTTGGGGACGGGCTTCACGCAGCAGACCGAGGAACAGTATTTGCAGTTCCTGGCCAAGTTTGAGATCGCCCTTCCCATCGCCAATGACAGGTACACTACGCTCATCTTTGTGCTCACGTTTACACGATTAACAATTAATTGTCACCATTAATGTGTAGGACGGAACTGCAGATGCTGGTTTACACTGAAGATAGACACAAAATGCTGGAGTAACTCAGCGGGACAGGCAGCATTTCATGATCATGTGATAGGAGCAGAATCAGGCAAGTCTACTCCGCCATTCAATCATGGCTGATCTATCTCTCCCTCCTAAAAGATACTCAGTCTGAAGAAGGGTCTCGACACGAAACAACACCCATTCCTTCTCTCCAGCGATGCTGCCTGTCTGACGCTGCCTGTCCCGCTGAGTTACTCCAGCATTTTGTGTCTATCTTCAGTATAAACCAGCATGAACACGTTATGCCTCAACACTGGTCAATGTGAGATTTACAACAACATTTCATGAGATACATGGATACGATTGGTTTGGAGGGATATTGGCCAAATGCGGGCAGGTGGGACAAGTGCAGCTGGGACATGTTGGTCAGTGTGGACAGGTATGGGCCAAAGGGCCTGTTTCCACGCTGTAAGACTATGAAGTGAAAGCTGGTGATGCAGGTGGTGACATGTTGGCATGGCGACTGGCTGGCTACCAGAACTCAGTGGGCAGAATAAATCTTTGTCTGTTGGGATACAATGACTGGAGTGTCGCGTCTGGACTTCGACTTTCTCCAATTTAAATAGACAGGAAAAAGGCTCATTGCTGAGGTTGGCAGGTGACAGGTAGGTAGAAAATTGATTTTGAAAAGAACATTAAGAGTATACAAGGGGATATCGATAGGTTCAGCAAGTGGGCAAAGATGTGGCTAATGGAGTGTAATGTAAATGGAGAAATGAGAAAGGTGAAATTTCTAGCTTGGTTAAGGCAATTATAGAACGTATTTGGTTGAGATTTTGAGAGAATGCAGAGATCTGAATTGCAGAAGGATCTAGTGCCCAACTTACCTTTTACAGGTAATTTAGGAAGCTGTCGGGATGCAGGGGGGATTAAATACAAAAGTAAGGAGAATTCTTTAGTTCAAAGGGAATTAGTGAGGCTCTATCTGGAAGAGGGTGTGCAGTAGTGGTTTGCTAATTTAAGGACTATGTTCCAGGTAGCTTTAGTGGACTGACACCTGGAATGGTTGACTATCGGGCTTTAGATGAGGGATGTCCATAGGCTGGGTGTGGTGTGCACATTCCCCGTAAGAGAATCTCGAATGGGGGTCAACAGTTTAAGAGACAGCTGAGGTGAATCATTCCTCCTCAGATGGTGGAGAATCTTCTCGATAAAGGTTGGTGGAGCAGAGATTGAATATTTTCAAGGCGGGGTAGATGGATACTTGAGAAGATAGGGATTGCTGCAGGTGAACTTTCACCAGGCTAATGCAAACCATGCCTCTGTCCCCAGCTACCTCCTCCCTCACCTACTGCCATCCAAGCCGGGCATCGACAGCAGCAAGCTGCATCAGCCGGGCAACTGCACCATTCAGAGGATTTTCAAGATGAATTTTGTGCCCATTGGTTTCTGGCAACGGTTTATCGCCCGGATTTTGATCAGCCTTTCGGACATGGATGCACAGGTATGTCTCCCCTCCTCTACCCCCTCTACCTCCTGTCTCCCCTCCACATGTCTCTCCTAATCTTACACCCTTTTATCCTTTTTACTTCTCAAACCTTTGTCCAATCATCTGCCACTAAACATCCCTCTTCCGATCCACATATCACTGCCCCCTTCCCCCCCACCCCCTCCCCCCCCCCCTCCCGTACACTCCATTGAGTATAAATGGGGATCCTGTGGATAGGGTGAACTGTTTTAAATATCTTGGAGGCCACATCTCCGAGGATATGACATGGTCATCACACGCATCAGCACTCGTGAGTAAGGCAAGGCAGCGCCTTTACCGCCTCAGGCAATTGAGGAAATTCAGAGTGTCTCCGAGGATCCTCCAGTGCTTCTACGCAGCGGCGGTGGAAAGCATCTTGTCCGGGAACATTACCATCTGGTTTGGGAATTGCTCTGCCAAGGACAAGAAGGCTCTGCAGAGAGTAGTGCGTTCGGCCGAACGCACTATGGGAACTTCACTTACCCCCCTGCAGGAACTATACATCAGGAGGTGCAACTCCAGAGCCAACAATATCATGAGAGACCCCTTCCACCCCTGCAACGGACTGTTCCAGCTGCTACGGTCAGGCAAACGCCTCCGTTACCATGCGGTGAGAACGGAGAGGTTGAGAAGGAGTTTCTTCCCAGAGGCAATTCGGACTGTAAACGCCTATCTCACCAGGGACTAACTCTACTGAACGTTTTTCCTTCCATTATTTATTATGTAAAAGAATATGTGTGTTATGATTGTGTTTATAGTTTGTTTGGTTGTTTGTCTTTTGCACAAAAGTCTGCGAGCATTGCCACTTTCATTTCACTGCACATCTCGTATGTGTATGTGACAAATAAACTTGACTTGACTTGACGTCACCTATCCATGTTCTCCAGAGATGCTGTCTGACCCACTGAGTTACTCCAGCACTCCGTGTGTTTTTTGCTGATGAACCAGCATCTGCAGTTCAGTGCTTCCCCATTGAGCCGATGATATGTGTGGCTTCTTTCTTGACCAGCTTGTTGAAAATGAGAAGAATGTGAAGCGGAGTAGAGGGAGCCTGGCTTCAGTTTACAGCTTCACCGGGACCCGCCGCCGAAACCGCTGCAGCACCTTCCGCGTGAAACGGAACCAAACCATCTACTGGCAAGAAGGTTTGCAGCTGACCTACATGGGGGGTTGCCTCAGGTAATCAGCTACTCCATCAGTTCTCGGCACGTGCCCAGCTGCCACCCTTGATCCTCAACAACTCTCCCCCTTCCTGCAGTGTCGAATCCTCAGAGATGAACTGGAAAAGGAAGAAAAGTGCTGGAATAAAAATCGTTTGCCAGTCGGAAACGCGAGACTTCTCAGCCGTGGCCTTCATCACTGATCACGTCAACTCTCTGATTGACCAGTGGTTTCCAGGTGAGTTCCCAGCCCAGAGCTTGGTGTGAAGTGTTGACTCGTCATGCTCTTGTTGACAAGACTGAAGGTCATGAGATCCCTGAAGACCACTGACACTATGAGCCTCTCTGGCATTGAGTGAGACTTTATGCAAAGCCCAGCGATGAACATAAACAGTTGTTGTTTGTCCACATTTTCCCGTTTCCTGCCAGTGCCTGGTCAACAACAGTTAGGGTGTGCGGACAGATCCAGCATCTTGTTTAGGAAGGGGGAGTCGAGAGGCTTTGGGGCATTCACCAGCGTATCCTTGGGGCGAGGGGTCATGAGGGGTCACTACACAGCGGGGGTCAGCGTTATAGCGGTGTGTCTGGCCGGAGGCCACTCACCAAACCCAGTCGACCAGAAGGTGCTGGTCAAGGGGCAGCTCACCCCCCCCCGTCCCGTCCAGTCCTGTCCATCCCATCCTGCAGCGGAAGTCTCCTGGCCCATTGACTCTGTCCCAGCTCCCTGCAGGAGTGGCCAACCTACCCGTACCACAGACCTGTAATTATTTAACCCAATATTACCAAGCCAATAGTTCATAAATGTTTAAACATCATTTCAGTATCTTTGCTCTGTGGATATGAGGCTCCATATTAGTGTGGTGGAGGGTTAACTCTTTGTGTGCCCCACAGCTCTGACAGCTACAGAATCAGATGGGAGCCCGCTGGTTGAGCAGTACGTTCCCTGCCCTCACTGCTCACTCCCGGACACACAGCGAGGGCAGGCACAGCTCCAGGGACAAGACCCACACTACTTCAGCATGGAGGACTGTCTCCTCACTGCCATTGAGCACACAGACATCTCTTGTCCAAACCACCCCGCCACCCCCGTGCCTCTCGATGAGTTGGTCCCAGAGATCTTCATGACCGACTTCCCATCACGGTAAGTGTGGGATGTTGCAGGAATAACAACGTTAGTGTGTGTGGATAGATCCAGCATCTGTCCACACACCCATGGAATGACCACGAGGATGCAAGGATACAAATAAAGCCACAGTACCCAAACTAAGAGCCCCCCCCCCCAGGGGACACGCGTGCACAAGGTAACTTCCTCCAGGAGTGGACTCGACAAACACTGACACAGATCTCATCTACAGTACGGAACCCCGGCCTGCATCGGCATTGGAACTGGATCCAGGGCTGACTGTTCCTGAATAGATGTGATTAGTACGGGTGTCAGGGGAGAGGGCAGGAGAATGGGGTTGGGAGGGAGAGAAAGATCAGCCATGATTGAATGATGGAGTAGATTCGATGGGCCGAATGACCTCATTGTCTGCCTAAGTGGTATGATCTTATGAACGAATGAGAGTTGTTCTGGTAGAGAGCTAGAACGGGTGCAATGGGCAGAAGGGTCTCACTCTCTGATCCAGCTCCTCCATGTTGACAACTGGTTGGCATCTTGTGGACACCTTGTTCACTGCAACGTCCTTGTTGTAACTATATTTAATACTGTTTAACAGGTTATTTCTGGATGTGAACTGTTTGGAACAAAAAGAAACCTCAGACCATATCCTGGGTCAGGGAGGGAGTGGAGCGGTTGTGTACAAAGCCAAGTACAAGAAGATACCGGTAGCAATCAAGAAGTTTCATTTCAAAAATTACCAAGCACTATCTGGTAATTCTCGCACAGGTAAACTTGCTAAAAAGCTCCGTAACTTGCATTGCAATACAACTAATGTCATCTTTGGTGCTGAGTTATTGATGCAATGTAGGTGGGATTGGTGGGGTCAAGGAAGAGATCTCGGATTCAAAGGCTCGCACAGTTACAGACAAAAACACTTGCTGATACCAACAGCTGACACAGAAGCTCGCCGTTATACCACACTTATACTTACACAGATTTACCGTCTGGACCTACCTGATCTCCCGGTTGCCAAACACTTTAACTCCCCCTCATATTCCCACACTGACCTTTCTGTCCTGGGCCTCCTCCATTGTCAGAGTAAGGCCCAGTGCAAATTGGAGGAACAGCCCCCCATATTTTGCTTGAGCAGCTCACAGCCCAGTGGTATGAACATTGACTTCCATAACTTCAAGGAACCCCTGCACCCCCTCCCTCCATCCCTCCCCCACCCTAGTTGTACCAGCTTCAAAGTCGTCTTGTTGAGTCTCATTGTCTGTGACTTTCTCACCTCGCCCACAGCTAACACTGGCCGGTTTCCTTAATCATCGTTACTTTTTTGCATATCTTTCATTAATTTGTTCTAAATCTCTACATCACCGTACATATTTCTCGTTTCCCTTTACCCTGACGCTCAGTCTGAAGAAGGGTCTCAACCCAAGATGTCACCTATTCCTTTTCTGCAGAGATGCTGCCTGAGCCGCTGAGTTACTCCAGCACTCTGTGTCTATCTTCGGTGTAAACCCATACCATACATATTCCGTGAAGGCAGAAAAACAGGACAGGGAAAGTGACCCCGTCCCCGATCCCAGTTTGGTCAAAGACAAACACTTACAAATTTACCAAAAACAGCAGTAACCTGAGGTTGGAGAAATGTTAGAATTCAACACAACAGCAGCTAGTCATTGATGAGCCAAGATACAAGAGTGAGCTGGTGAGATACAGACTCTAAAAGTTGCAACATTTATATGGGTTCCTTACACTGTGACAGGGGATGTATTAAGGAATTAGAACATAGTAATGAACTTAAATAAATAATTTGTACCTGTTGTCATGGAAGAAGCCACGATGGAGGTAACCATGGAGATCTGTATCTCGGGTGTCCATGGAGATCTGTCACGATGGAGGTAACCATGGAGATCTGTATCTCGGGTGTCCATGGAGATCTGTATCTCGGGTAACCATGGAGATCTGTATCTCGGGTAACCACGGAGATCTGTATCTCGGGTGTCCACGGAGATGAAACCTATAATTTTTAAATGTTGAAGAAATTAATGGGGCCAAAGTTGTTAAAAATCCTCACCAACTACTGCCCATCATTCCCAGGTTTTGGAAAGTGGTCCAAGCCCTGTCTCTCATTAACTAATTCTACCATTGATGCAGCATCCTCATGTAGATAGATCCCTGGTCCCTGCTGCCCGCAGTAACAGAGGTCCACTGTCTACTCTCACTAGATTCGATGTTGCGGCACCTGGAGGCGCTGGAGGTGATGCGGAGTTTCTCAGAGTTCCGCCAGGAGAGCAGCATCCTACACACGCTGCAGCACCCGTGCATCGTGTCCCTGGTCGGCCTCTGCATACACCCACTCTGCTTTGCTCTAGAGCTCGCTCCCTTGGGCAGCCTCAACAACGTGCTCAGACAGCACTCGAAAGGTAACAGAACACACACGCCATCAGCCAACTGCATGTGTGGAAAATGCTTCCAGAAACGGCCAATACTGGGAATGTGAGGACTTTCAGAGGGTCAATAGCTGTGGGGAGAAGGCAGGAGAATGGGGTTAGGAGGGAGAGATAGATCAGCCATGATTGAATGGCAGGTTAAACTTGATGGGCCGAATGGCCTAATTCTACAAATCTTATGATCTTATGACGGAATTAGTAGCGCTGTGCGATGGAAATTAAATGTTCAAAGACACACGTGGGTTTGCTATTTGCAGTGAATAGTGATCAGCTTGTTTAGGAGCGGTGACTAGCCCACGCGGACATTTGTTTCTGGAACTTTGTGTCACACACACGAGATGGTGGGTGTGTGGAACGAGCTGCCAGAGGAGGTCGTTCAGGCAGAAACTATAATAACATTTAAAAGACATTTGGCCAGGTGCATGGATAGGGACGAGTGTAGATGGGGCATGTTGGTCAGCATGGGCCAACTGGGCAAATGGCCTTTGTTTCCATGCTGGGTGACCCTATAACTGATGGGCTACAATGCTGAGAACTATATTCTACACTCTGTATCTTCCCCTTTGCTCTACCTGTTGTACTTGAGTTGGACGATTATATTCATGTATAGTATTATCTGATTTGATTGGAAAGCGTGTACCTTGACTGGTGCTGTGAAGGTAGATTAACCATCTCCTCTACAACAGGGACCTCCTTCATGCCCCTGGGCCACATGCTGACCTACAGAATTGCCTACCAGATTGCTCTGGGCCTGGCCTATCTCCACAGGAAGAAGATCATCTTCTGTGACCTGAAGTCTGATAATGTCCTGGTTTGGTCTCTGGACGTCTCCTGCCCCGTCAACGTCAAGCTCTCTGACTACGGTGTGAGCCGACAGTCCTTTCATGAGGGGGCTCTGGGGATAGACGGCACTCCGGGTTATCAGGCCCCAGAAATCCTGCCCGGGATTGTTTACGATGAAAAGGTATGAAACCAAACGCCTCGCTCAACAAACATGCTTTAAAAATGTTGATCAAATGTAATCGAGCAGTTTACAGTAAAATCACCAGCTCTGGTGACCTGTGTGAGCGCTGGTACACGGGGTATATTGACAGTGTGGGTACACAGTGTATTGACAGTGCGGGTACATGGGGTATTGACAGTGTGGGTACATGGGGTATTGACAGTGTTGGTACACAGTGTATTGACAGTGTGGGTACACAGTGTATTGACAGTGTTGGTACACGGGGTATTGACAGTGTGGGTACACGGGGTATTGACAGTGTGGGTACACAGGGTATTGACAGTGTTGGTACACAGTGTATTGACAGTGTGGGTACACGGGGTATTGACAGTGTTGGTACACGGGGTATTGACAGTGTGGGTACACAGGGTATTGACAGTGTTGGTACACAGTGTATTGACAGTGTGGGTACACAGTGTATTGACAGTGTTGGTACACGGGGTATTGACAGTGTTGGTACACAGGGCTGTGACAGTGTGGGTACATGGGGTATTGACAGTGTTGGTACACGGGCTGTGATTGACAGTGGGGTACACGGGGTATTGACAGTGTGGGTACACAGTGTATTGACAGGGTTGGTACACAGTGTATTGACAGTGTGGGTACACTTGCTGGTCTGGACTCCTGTTCCATTACCACTGTGTGACTTGTTCCTCCCACACTCCCAGGTGGACCTGTTCTCGTTCGGCATGGTCCTGTACGAGCTGCTGTCTGGACAGCGACCAATCCTTGGCCACCACCAGGTGCAGATTGTGAAGAAACTGTCCAAAGGTATCCGACCTCTGCTGGGATCGCTGGAAGAGGTGCAGTTCCATCCGATGCAGAGCCTGATGATTGAGTGCTGGGACACAAAGCCGGAGAAGGTAAAGAAATGCCAGGTAGAGCCGGTGCCTCACACTGCCAGAGACCCGTGTTCAATCCCGACCTCAGGTGCTGTCTGTGTGGAGTTTGCTGATCAATGGTCAGCATGGACTCAGTGGGCCGAAGGGTCTGTTTCCATGCTGTATTTCTGAACTACTAAAGGGGCATCAGAAATGACAGCAGGAGACTGAAAACCCACCGATTGAAGGTGCAGAACAGGCAAACAAAGATGGAATTTAACAAAGAATGCAGTCGGTCTCAGCGTGGTGAATATCAGAGTTACTAGTATCTTTGGTGAATATTGACCAAGGGCCAATAGAGCATGACCACACCAAGTTGTGAAATGTTCATTGTTTCACCACAGCCCTTCCTATTGGGCACTTGCAGCATTTCCTGGTTTTATTTCACATCTTCAGCATCTACAGTTGTTGATATTGACTATTGGCGTTTGTTAACTTCTCCCCAGAGAATGGCTGGAGGTTCCAGTGCAATCTCTCTGCCTCAAGTACACAAACTAAAGTACAATAGGTAGAGCAAGGTTAGAGGTGACAAATTCTGTCCAAAAGATATTTATGGTGCAATTTGTGATTGTAAATTTAGCTCAAGCAGCCGCTCCCGTCTGGCAGAATGTACAGACTATTAAAAGCGATCACTACCAGACAGACTCAGGAACAGCTTCTTCCCGTCTGTTTATCAGGCTTCTGAACGGTCCTTCCATAAGCTAGGGTACTGTCCGATTCACCTCCACCCCATTGCGGACATTGGACTTTGTCTCTGGAACTGATGCGCTACAATGCTGAGAACTATATTCTACACTCTGTATCTTCCTCTTTGCTGTACCGATTGTACTGGAGTTTGACTTGATTGTATTTATGTATGGAATTACCAGGTAAGGATGGATGCTGCACCAGGTATTATCTGAACTGTTTGGATAGCGTGTAGAACAAATCCTTTCACTGTTGCTTGGTACATGTGGCAATATTAAACCTGGACCTAAACCCTGACCTAAGAGGTTTATACTGACTGTTCTTTTCCACATCTCTCTGCCCAGCGTCCGGCAGCGAGCTGTGTCGTCAGGTTGATGCGAGATCCCAGCTTCCCAGTCTTCATGTACACCCTGCAGACGGGTAGACAACACCTGTTCTGTCCTTCACTCGACCACGAGCGCACCGTCATCTTCTGGAATGAAGAAGGAAGCAAAAGGTACGTCTGGCAGCATGAATCCTTACTCACCTGTTGCAGCATCCATCCACACACTCACCTGATGCAGCATCCGTCTACACACTCACCTGTTGCAGCATCCATCCTTACTCACCTGGTGCAGCATCCATCCACACACTCACCTGTTGCAGCATCCATCCACACACTCACCTGTTGCAGCATCCATCCACACACTCACCTGTTGCAGCATCCATCCACACACTCACCTGGTGCAGCATCCGTCTACACACTCACCTGTTGCAGCATCCGTCCACACACTCACCTGGTGCAGCATCCATCCACACATCCGCAAACTCACCTGGTGCAGCATCCATCCACACACTCACCTGTTGCAGCATCCATCCACACACTCACCTGTTGCAGCATCCATCCACACACTCACCTGTTGCAGCATCCATCCACACACTCACCTGGTGCAGCATCCGTCTACACACTCACCTGGTGCAGCATCCGTCCACACACTCACCTGGTGCAGCATCCGTCCACACACTCACCTGGTGCAGCATCTGTCCACACACTCACCTGGTGCAGCATCCGTCCACAGACTCACCTGGTGCATCAACCTGCAGAATGTGTAGTTTGTCTTGGATCCCTGTGTTACATTTACTCAGTAGATGGAAGAACGGGAATAGAAATAACCATTAACTGTTTGTGAACAACCTTTGATGTAATGTGATTAACATGAGGATCACAGGTTGTTATTGGACCTCAAAAAGACTGGGTTTTAGGGTTGTTATTGCCATTCCTCACGTTCTGATGAAGTGGGATGAAGGAAGTTCCGTGGTGTCGGGATGTGTCGGGGATTTCTTAGACCATCACTGACGTTGTGTGTTTGTGTGAAACCGGCAGGAACTACAGTGTGGTGAATATTGACAAAGGGCTGATAGAGGTTGACCACATCAGCTGTCCAGGAGCTGGGCTGAGCTGCCAACTGAAGTTTCACACTGCACTGTGGACCGCTACTAAGGTGAGCATTGTGGAGCACCAGAGTAGCCAGAGGAGGCTGGCACTGTATCCAGAGGAGGCTGGCACTGTATCCAGAGGAGGCTGGCACTGTATCCAGAGGAGGCTGACAGTTCTATCCAGATGAGACTGGCAGCTCTGTATCACGGCAGCACAGGGCAGCTCTCCATTTGTGTTCTGTAACACCGACAGCTGGGGTATATTTATATTACAGCTCATTTACACGTTATTTAAGCCGTGTGTAACTGCTAGGCATTGCCATTGGTGGGTGGATTATTCATGGCCCTGAACTAATGCAGAGTGGGTTGTGTTTTACGGTCTGGGCGTTAAGAGACCTGGCGGCTTTGTACTTCTTACTCTGGGTCAGAGAGAAGATGACATCTGAGGAAGTTCTCTCCTCCATCTAAGCTGGAGTGAGTACAGGCCCAGCACTGTCAAGCTCTACCTTGATGAAAGAACCTTGTGTTGGTGACATGCTTCTTGTTGACGTGTAGGACCAGAAGATCCAGGTGTACAGTCTGAAGGGGATGTGTCCACTCAAGGTGCCGCTCCGCGTACTCGATGTTCCTGCTGTCGTCACCTGCTTCCTGTCCATATCCCGTGGAAACCAGGTAACATGCATACTCCCAAAACCTGTCCCAATTGGCCGACTGACCAGAGGGTGGTCCAGTGATAGAGTTATAATCATTGTCCCATCACACCAGGCCGACTACGTCTAGTTGGAAGCTGCTCTCGATGCAGAACCATGAGGGTCCAGATCCCACCTCCTTGTGCTGACGTTGGCTCTGCCACTCTCTCTGAGGCTCGGCAGCTGACAGCGATCCTCAAAGTCGAACAATCTTCCTCAAGCCCTGACCCGCACCGTGATCAGCGGCCGCAATGTTTGGAAACTGTAGGGTGATGGGAAATGGGGCTCGTGTCAATAGATGTTTGAGGGCCAGAATGGGGATGATGTGCTGAAGGGCCTGTTTGCATGCTGTTGACTCTGAAGACGCCATCCTCTCCCGTGCCTCCCTGCAGTTTCAGCAGCAGACAAACCACAATAATGGGTCTGGCTCTCCAATGCTGTTCTTCTGGTGCCAGATGTTGCAATTCACCATCCATATGTCAATAATGAGACCACTGTCAAATTCTGAAATGTAATATGTTCTACTCCTCCTGCAATCTTATCCTCAGTCTTTAATTTAATCAGAACAAAGTTAACAAATGAAAAGCAGTTCCTGTCTGTTCCCAGTCCTTGTAGTAAACAGTTGTGATTTCACTCTCCCATCTTCCATGTGCACCAGTCACCATTCTTTACCTGCGCTGGGAAGAAGGGACTTAAACCAAAACATCATCTATGCATTCCCTCCACAGATGCTGCCTGACCTGCTGAGTTCCTCCAGGACTTAGTGTTTTGTTTAAGATATCAGCATCTGCAGTTTTATTGAATCACCAGTTTATATCTGTTTATTTTAAGAATGGTGAACTGTGGGGTGGTCAGTGTAATTCCCAGCCATTCTTGGAGCAGGTACTTACTAACCTGTGGGAGGTATTCAGTTCATTTGTAGCTGGGCATTACATTGTCGCTGCCTAGTGGGATAGGGAATATAAACATCACTGGTGGGGTGGGCTTATGGGAAGTACTCTCCCACTTTGGTGGCAATGTTTTCTTGAGTGTGTTCCCGTACAGGGAGTGGTTGACCTTGTACTTGGACTGCCCCAGACCCAGCCCTGTGCACTGACACCCAGTGGCTCGGGCTTGTTCCACAATGTAATGATCCACATCCTCACCTGTGAAGATCCATCGCTACCTTTGGTTCCTTCAGGAATTCGACCGACAGATGAGTTGACCTACACATCTGGTCTGGTCAGCTGCCCAAGAAGTTTTGTTGTGTTATTTTCATTAGGACAGTGGGTAGAGCCTCTGCCTCACAGCGCCAGAGACTCGGGTTCAATCATGACCTCGGGTGGTGTATGTGTGGACATTCTCCCTGTTGGTGTGGGTGAGAAAGTGGAATAACACAGAACCAGTGTGAATGGGAGATGAATGGTTGCTGTGGACTTGGTGGGCCGAAGGGCCTGTTTCCATGCTGTATTTCAATGATTACCGGCTGGGTAAGATGAATCGGTCACTGCCATTTTCTGAGCGTGCATGTCTGTTGATTTCTTTGCCACAGAAGTCTCCGCTGATGCTGGCCGGTATGGCTGATGGAATGGTTGCTGTTTATTCCTTGGCCAGTGAACTTCCCTGGGATTGGTCTGCCTACCTATGCTCACGTTCTGCAAACAACCTGCGGTTTAAAATTCCCGACAGTGACCGGCGCCAGAATGCTTACCCCGTCACCGCCATCTTAGCGGTCAACAATGAATCGGAGGTGTGGTACACCAATGGTCCTGGGATCCTGGTCATTGACACACTGACCGTGGAGATCAGTCGCCGGTTAGAACCTTACCAGCCGCCCTCCCAGGTCATCTCCATGGTGTCTAACCTGGGCTGTGACGGAGAAGAGACGGTCTGGTGTCTGGATGACAAGACAAGTACCTTGATCATGTACCGTGCCTACCAGGTGTGTGCCCATTATGCCTGCAATGACTGCAATCCATTGAGAGACATGTTTCCCATCCAACATCCTGTTGGTGTCATGGCAACATTAGCCATCCAGGACAGCAGTGAATCCCATCCCACAGATACAACCTTCATTGTCACCGATGAGGTTGGGACACAGATCTTACAGCGTTGTGACTCTGTGACCGATTACTGTTCAATATCCTCCTGCTCTTCCTCCGCCAACAACACAAACATCCGTTTCCCCTCCAGCCCAACAAGTATTCCCAATTCTCCCGACTTCGAGGGACCTGGAACGCTGAACGTTCTGGGCGGTGGGTCCCAGGACATCACCCCAACACCAGAGAATCGCCAACAGCTGCGGGCTGTCAAAGTGCTGGCCGTGAGGGACACATTATGGGTTCCCAGGTGAGTGAGTGAGTGAGTGAGGGGCACAAGGTGAGGATCCAGGTGAGTGAGTGAGTGAGGTGCACACTGACGTGTTGTTGCCATGTTCCCCCTACAGGGAGGGTGGGGACATTGTGGTGATCGAGCTGCAGACACAGATTGGCGGTGAGTCGGGCAGAGTGGTGTCAGTGCTGAGGGCTGGAGGAATGAATGAGGACAGGTGAGAGGAACACACGGCACCCACACGCCCAGCACACGGCACCCACATGCCTGGCACACGGAACCCACACGTCCGACACACGGCACCCACACGCCCGGCACACGGCACCCACAAGCCCGGCACACGGCACCCACACGCCTGACACACGGCACCCACACGCCCGGCACACGGCACCCACACGCCTGACACGGCACCCACACGCCTGACACACGGCACCCACACGCCTGACACATGGCACCCACACGCCTGGCACACGGAACCCACCCGCCCGACACACGGCACCCCACACACGGTGTCCCAAACACAACACACAGCACCAATACACACACACCATGACCCAAGCGGGAGTCGTACTCATTTACAGTCCCAGATGGAGTGGTTTACTGGGTCAGATTATAATTTAACTGTGTTTATAAAACAGAACTTTGGCAAATGTATAAACTTGGAATATTTTACAATCTCATCCTTATTTGTTCACCAGCTGATTTAGTGTTTAGATTCAGCGCGAAAACAGGCCCTTCGGCCAACCGAGTCCGTGCCAGCCAACGATCCCCGTTCACCAGCATCATCCTACACACGAGGGGCAATTTACAGGCCTGCATATCTTTGGCCCTGGTCTATAGCACTGTGTGGCAGCAGCTCTACTGGATTTATTTAATTTTACAATTGGTTTTCTAAAGCACCTCAACCCCCCCCTCCCCCCCCCCCCCCCCCCCCCCCCCATCTCATCCCCACCAATGCTGACTCCACGCTCGCGGCTGTGCCAGTGTTTAGCGGGGCAAGTGTCAAGGAATCGGCAGCTCCTCCAAACACGGTGTCCTCACTCTGCTGCCACTCCCCTCACACTTGTCGACTCACCAGAGTTCTCTGGAGTGGAACCCGGCACGGCCGTTAATACTACCGTTGCTACTGTTGTTAATACTGATATTGATACTGATATTGATACTGCCGTTGATGCTGCCATTAATACTGACACCACTCCCTGCTGTCCCGTTCCCCACAGCTCCCTGGTTGAGGCAGCCCTGGTGGCACAGGACACGGTGGTTTGCTGTCTGCTGGACGCGGCTGGAGAGTGGCGGCTGTGTGTGTGGAGGGGCTGGGGCTCCCAACAGTTCCAGCTCTTCTACCAGTCCCTCGAAGAGCTGGGGACGATGGAAGTCGGCATGCGCAGACGGAGGTAGCAGAGACAGAGGCAGAAAAAGATCTGTGAATTAATGCTTAACGACAAAACCGAGAAGCAAAGACAACATGTGGAGGAAGTTGGAGGAATCTGCAGCCTCTTGCCTTCTGCTGACACACAGCTGAACTGTGGCCTCACCTCAGTCACATTCTCCTCAATGTGGAAAGCCACAGAGATCGTATGCAAAGAGTTTAAATGGACTAATTTATTTATTATGCAATAAATACAATGAAGACATTAATTGTCAGTGTGGGGTGCTGACAGGTGCAGCGTTCTGAAGTCAAAACCTCCCTCAAACCAGCAGAGTTGTGTCCTTCATCTCCAGTGAAGCCGGGCACTGGGTCGGGTCAGGGGTCAGCCACTGGGTCGGGTCAGGGGTCAGGCGCTGGGTCTACAGTGAGGGATTTAGGGGCTCTTACAGCTTTTATTTCATTTGTGAACATCCAAGATGAATCTGCTTGGGACTTGGCTGCGTGAATTCAATGCTCAGGTGCCCATGAACTGGTGAATTAGGACAGGCTGGTTACAACAGATGCACAGGACTCCTAAAATTACCTCTGAATGCCATGTACTAATGGCGAAAACACCATGATCAATGCCTTTTAGGGACACACCATAGCATAAAGGGGCCCTTGAATGTCACACAGCATATCAGGTGCCAGGTTACAAGCTATGCAAGTGACACTTCTTCTTGCATATGACGTGCACAGCTTAAAGTTGTAGGACAACTTGTTCTATTTGATCTTATCGATTGTGCACGCCGGGTTGGTTGCATTCGTCGAAACATGGTGGACCACGTGAAGGTTGCAATCTCCCGCCCCAACAAGTGTCACTGAATATTTATGAAGAAGCACTTTGGGTTCAACTCGAACACAGCATTTTGAAAGGATGCAGGGACCAGCAGGGGGCACTAATGAGCTCCATATATAAATGATGAGTGAAGGTGAACTGCAGATAGACATAAACGGCTGGAGTAACTTCAGATCTGAATCTGAAGAAGGGTCTCGACCCGAAACGTCACCCATTACTCCTCTCCAGAGATGCTGCCTGTCCTGCTGAGTTACTCCAGCTTTTTGTGTCTGATAGTCATTTATTTCCACAAACGTTGGAACTGGTTCCCTCTCTCTCTCCATTTTTAGTCCTATGTGCTTCCGATGCCACCCATTACAATTCTGTGGCGGTAGTTACTATATCGAGATATTTTTGTATATTTGTCAACATGTGGAACCAAATTAGCTTCAGGACGTCTGTAAATCTCAACATGTTCTTTACCCAGGGATATCCTGCATATGAAAGGGAATTGGATATTCTCAAAATAGGGTGAATTAGGTTGTTTGATCAGAGTTATGGCTCATGCATATGGGCACCATTGGTTGCATGCTTTTACAACTCTTTAACTATTTGCAGTATTTCTGTGTCCTGGTTGTACATCCTTCTACTCTGGCTTCATTGACTCCAACCACTTTGCTACTTAAACAATTATACCCATACACTCTGAGTAAGTCTAAACTCTGCAACTATGTTCTTTACCAAGATTCTCCTGGAAACAAAGGATAAATTATTCAAGTGAACACAACCAAAACATTTGTAAATTAAAGAACTAAAGAATTGCAAGATAACTAATTCTCTTTAAAAATAGTGACAACTGGATAGATCTGGTTTTGTTTAGCATTGCACATTGGCCTGTCATTGACACTATTGTTGTTTTCTGGCACTCTGCTCAGCTTGCCATTACTGGCACCACACTGTACCACCTTTTGGCACAATTGTTTACAGCTTTTAGTTTTTAGGAACAGTAGTATAAATATTAAACTGCAATGAACAAGGAATCTCTTTGTTAAAATATTATCTTGGCCTTTGCTTAACAGTGAGTTCCCTAAAGGTTCAACTTTTAAAGGAAAGTTCCAAATGCTCAGTGCAGCATTTTAAATGATTCCTGGTGCTTTCTAGGTTGAGTAATCACTGCATTCAGGAGTGAAGACACAAAAGTAGCTGAGAACACTGGATCACAGAATCGAAGTGGAGAGACAATATCATTGCTTGGACGTCCTCACTCCCAAAGGCATTGACTCAGGATGGAGTCATGTATTTTTTCGGAATAATAGTTCTGACATTAAATTGCAATGAACAAGGAACCATTTTGTTAAAATCATATCTTGGCCTTTGCTTCACTACAGGTTCCCAAATAGTTCAAATATAAAGAAAAGTTCCAAAACCTCTCATGGGACTTGGCATCTTTTCTACACACTGTGTCCAGACTGGAGTAACTCAGCGGACCAGGCAGCAACTCTGGAGAAAAGGAAAAGGTGACGTTTCAGAGTATTGGAGTAACTCAGCAGGACTGGCAACATCTCTGGAGTGACCATGAGATGCTGCTTGGCCCATTAAGTTACTCCAGCATTTGGGGATTTTATGGTAAACCAGCATCTTCAATTCTTGTGTATACAAGTCAGCTTTTCAATCGATGTTAGCTTAACTTGATTATTTTTAACACTGTGGCCCAGTAAGGTGGATTGGATTAGTCCTGCTTTTTGTGTACAGCACAATTTTACAATTTGTCAGATTGATGCAATTGTGATGGGCGCATTGAAAACGAGCCATCATTAGATCCATTGCATGTTTTTAGTACAGTGGTCTGGTGCGGCTCACCTTACTAGAACTGGTGCTCTCAATCAGATTTTAAATGAATGTTATCTGAATCAATTTGATTGAGGACATTGATGGTCATGCAGTTGTTTAATGCATCCAACACAGCAGGACTTTGATCCCATCCGTTTCAGAACACAGATCTGTCAATTGCATACGTTTTGTCATCTTGCAGCATCATCCTTTGGACAGTTCCCTTTCCTGGTTAAGGGTTTAGACCCAAAATATTAACTACCTGTTCGCCAGAAATGCTGCCTAACCCATTGGAGTTATTCCAGCATTCTGTACTTCCCTCTGAGCCACTGTTGGTCACCTGTCATAACTGTAATAATATGTGGCATATTCTGGGCCATGAGGTGACAAATTAGGGTCGATTAGAAATACTGTTGTAGAAGGTTCCCAGCACCTTACAGATATGTAGATCTGACTAATTGTTCCCTTTTAGCTGTGTCAGCGCCAAGCAACTTTATGGAGGATGTCTTCAGATACAATGGTTTATCAAAGTAGCTCCTCCACTGCATGAACTGAAACCCCAACTTTCACCACTGACTGACACGTACAATAGGAATGACTTTGCAATGTCCAAATGCGGTGTGGAACAAACATGAATGCTTGATGATTGAAGTCAACTTAAAGTTACTAATCAATGATAATGGGGCCGGCTCACTCCTGTGCCACCCTTTGGTGATAGATTTCCAACTTGCTTGACTTTATATGGCACTTCTGCTTTGGCTGCAGGCAGACCAACAATATAGACTTGCTGAAGACACAAGGATGCAGATGCTGAACTCCACAGAGAGCAGGAGTAACTCGATGGGTCTCTCCAATCCATGGATAGGAGACATTTTAGGTCAGGCTGAGTTTGAATAAGGGTCCTAACCAGAATCTTTGCCTAGCCATGTACGCCAGAGATTCTGCCTGACCCACTTGGTGTTCCAGACTTGCTGCACATATTCGCTGTTTCGAGAAGACATTTCTGGGGATCATCCAACGAGTCTCTTAGTGGAACCGAGAAATCAGAAGAGGGTGATCACTTATTTTGGGTTATACTATAGGCGCCATAAACTCAGTGGCAATAAGAGGAAGACATATGTATGGATATCAGAGACCTGGAAGAACATATGGTTATAATAGTGGTGTATTTAAAGACTTCTTCAACCTTCTTAAAGTCTCCATCAGATTTGTCCCACCTGCAGCAACTTCTTTACTGGGCCACCATCTCCCCTTGCTGAATCTACTCAACGCCATCTGGCAGCTGTGTCTACAATAACCAGCAATCAATTCAGCTGGCCACCAGGCCATTGCAGCTGTAGTCATTGCTTCAGCCTGCAGCTTCTGGCATTGGCCTGCAGAAGTGAGAGCAGTGCATTTGTGAACAAGTTGCAATGGGTTTGAATGGTGAAAGATAATATATGGGTCCCCATTGAAGAATATTGTTGGTAGGAGAAGGATGGAAACATACTACATGAAACAGTATGCAGTTAGTGGTGCAGTTGTTAGATGTGAAATGTTCTCCTTCAATACACATGTAAACGTAAGTCGTAGATAGAAACTAAACGCTGGAGTAACTCAGTGGGACAGGCAACATCTCTGCAGAGAAGGAATGAGTGACGTTTCTGGTTGAGATCCTTTTTCAGAAGTAAGTCGTAATGTGCCAGAAGAAACTGCAGCTTCTGCCTTATATCAAACATGTCACAGGGTTAATATCTTGCTGTTATTATCTACTCTCAGCCAGTCAATGAGATGTCCCTTGTCTCCCAGGTTCTTACTTTTGCTTTAGATGCCGACATGGTGGCAGTCTGCTCCACTTTAAAACTCATTAAAATTAGTTTTAAATACATTTATTGATAAATAAATCAAAACAAATTTTATTCAAATTCAATAAACCAGTATGGAGACAAGTACAAAGGAATTAAAATTTTGCATGGTGATTTAAAGTTACAATTGTGCAATGCAAAAGATGGAAAACAATAGATAAATATTAAATTGCATCACATTTTAAAAACTAATAAATGAATTGTCCCAATGTGAGACTCACTACAGATCTGGAGATATTCTGGCTGTGAAGATAGAGTTGAACATTGCAAGCACATCCACTCCGAAACTGCAAATCCTTGACAAATAAAATTAGTTTTCCACACGTGGTGAATTATGTTCACTTAAATTCCAAATGGTGCCACAAATAATGTTAAAATAGTATGTATTATGGGGTAGTATAGATGGTCCATGAAGATGTTTCCATGTTGCATTACTGAAATAACAAACAATAAATTGCTAAAGTACTGTCTGAAGTTTCAATTGGGCCCACCACATGTCCACAAACCTCCACTTCTGTTCCAAAATAAAGTTCAGGTTTGCAACATTACCCCTGGGTGGGCATCAGAACACAGAGCATTTGAATTGTGAAAATTATTATTAATGAGCACATTGAAGCACATTTTCCGCACTCATTCACTTGGAGCCTAATAACCAGGGAACTTACAGGTCTTTTGTACATCACATTAAAACTCAATTCAAGGGTTAGAAAATTGTAGGAACAAAGAAATGTGGAAATAAATGCAGAATTTGGTCAATACACAAAACATAATGTATTGTATCCATTTGTATATAATTATTTAAGTGTGTCCATGCAAATTCTCACAGGCAGAGAAATGGTGAGGCAAAGCAATCCTTGTTTTGTCAGTAATAAGCTCTGGGTCTTATCCAATCTAATGTAGGTGGTCACTCAGTACTACACTGGATCTAGATTTATGTCACCTGGAGTGGCTGCTGTCAAAACCACCACACAGACACAGGAAGCTACCCCTTCCCTCCCCTCTTCAAGAAAGTTAAAGGAAAGTTAATTTGTACTAAGGTGTTGCTGAATGGCTTCATTATTTTGCAGGATGTCCTCTCACAGTCTTCTGATAACAAGCTCTGTTTAACATAGAAGTTGGCAGAAAATGTAGAAAGTGATTTAAATACGATGCAAATATCAGTTGATAAGTTGATACCATTCAACTGAATGTAGCTCTGAATTGTATGGATGACACCTTGGAAAATAAAAAGAGAAACAGTAGCCTAGGGTGGACTTTACTCCACAACAGTGCTATAAAGTATTGACATTTCAACAAAGATGGGATCAGTAGATAATTTCATACATAGTGAAAGCCAGGAGGAAGTCACCACGATCCCGAAAAAGTTAAAATGTTAGTTTGAAGCTAAGTGAAGCTAACCACTCTCACTTTTAACAGAGCCAGATTTGTCTATGATTGTTTGCATAAAATATTCACTCAGACCTCAATTCCTGAGATTATGCAAAATCAATAACCATGCTCCAACACTCTACTGATATATGCACACACACACACACATTCTACTCCCAAACAGCTTTTCCTTTAACACTAGCTTTAATAAAGCAGCCCATAAATTTAAATGGCTACTTCAGCTTACAGTAAACGAACAGCACATCCATGAACAGATGCCTCGGGGAGGGAGTTAATTTGGAGTCAAATAAAATCCATGGAATGCAAGATGGATTGGCACCATCCATGAGAAGGGATTGATGATCAGGAATGGAGCTTTGAAGTACTGGATCAGACAACAATTGACCGAGTGGAACAGCTAGACTACGAGGTAGAATTTTCAAAACCAAGCACCAATACATGATCGATTGTAATGGGCTGGCTTGGCAAGGCAAGCCAAAGGCCAGCTCTGGTGGTAATGCACATCAAGATGTGCCAGTGATCCCAAAGAAAATATGGTCCATTCTCTTCTGAACTATTTTGTGACCAAATTAAAGCCCTTCTTCTTCTTGCAAATGAAACATAAACCAAAGGAATAGTTAGATCTCAAGTCGGGTGTTCAGCAGCCAGGTTGTCTCTGTGTTAACTAAAGTCCAAGATCTATACTTTTGGATTAGGATGGAGTGTTGGGGTCTGGATCCCGTCTCAATATTTTAAAGGATTAACCAGCATTTTCTAAGCAAACATTACAAAAGGGTTAAAACCCCAATGTTCTAGATCTATGGTTCAAATAAGTGTACAACATGAATGGGGAAACTTACTTTGTGGAGGAAGGATTGGGCAGGAGATGAAAGCATAGACTTTAGAAAGGCCTGTATATGCAACACAATAAAATGAAGATACTGCAAAAGTGGACCCAAAACAATGTAAGGTGATAGGACAAGACGGTGAATCACAGCAATGAAATTAAACCATTTAGTGGAGATGATGGCCATCAATCACCTCCATAAAAATCCATAGCCTGCTAAATTTACACAACACTTGATGAATAAACAAATTATAACTTAGTCATTGCTTCACTGTTGGCATCTAAAATCTATACATTATGACAAAAATTAACAAGGTTAACAACTGAATTAAGTCCTGATACATTAGCTAATTGACTAAAAGTTAAATTAAAGTAATGGAGTAACAACCAAGTCGATGTGCAATAGTCCCTCAATATTAAAGGGGCTTAAATCCTTTCAGAAATATAATTATCATGGCCAAATTATTCACATTATAAATGGAGATACAAGTAACTGCAGATACTGAAATCTTGAGCAAAATACAAAGTGCTGGAGTAGCTCAGCAGGTTAGGCAACATCTGTGGTGGGAATGAACAATTAATGCTTTTGTTTGGGACCAGATGTTAGTTGACAAATGGATGGAAGTCTGGAGTACAGTCCTGACCCGAAGCGGCACCTGTCCACTGCCTCCACAAATGCTGCCTGATGTGCCAAGTTACTCCAGCACTGTGTTTCATTCACATGAGAGTTAGATGTTGTAATCTCGGGGAGCTGGACGGCCATGATTTTACCCCTCTGCTCCTCGACCAGGAGCACTGTAAATGTGCTGCGGGTATAAATCATCCCACCATTCACCACGATATTAAACAGCCCCTGTGTGGCCACAACGCTCCTTTATTCCAAGTAAAATGTCTTATCTGTAAAACATTTATTTACAATATAATCAATTTACTTTATAAAAAACATTAAAAATAAATTATGAAGTTCTCCAGCCGAGCTGGATATTATGCTGTCCTCTTTGAACTATCAAGTGTGCTGATGTTGCTGGGACTGGGCCGCTGCCTCTCCAGCCACAGCTCGGCTAGCTGCTGCGTGGAACTATATGTCGATGCTCGCGACGCCAAGCACATTTTGTATTGATTAGGTTCCAAATTTGGGTCACAGTAGATTGGATGATGGATATGAATGATTCCAACTTCTTGACTCCTGAATGGTTTTAAACCAACCTGAATGACTTTGTTGTAGAGATCTACATCCTCCATTCCCCAGCCCTGGATCGAGATGTTGAACCCACCAGCAAATAAAAGATCACTTTTGTAAACACATGTGATCCCAAAGCCATAGTGTCTCCAGAATCCAGTCTTCATTGTAAAAGCAGAATTGTTGTCACTGGGAGGTTTGCCAGCATGTACAATCTTGGGATCAAACTGGGTAAAGATAATTGGAAAATATACTTGCTTCCCTGGCACAGTATTAGTTCTGCAACGCTGCAGAAAATCCACCGTAAAGATCAAGTCAACATCACAAAACAGAAGTAGGGAGTCATTGCTAAACTGGGCAGCTCCAAGGTGCAGAGCAAGAGCTCTTGAAAACTGCCCCAGAACTGCCCGGACCTGGATCTCTGCTTTGGGATATTTCACCTGATAATCTCTTGTCAACTCAAATTGTTTTATTTTGTCTGGATTTGAATCGGAATTGAGTAGCAATATAACTAACCTGACATTTTGATTTGTAATCAGACAAGTCCTTTCAAAGTTTTCCATGAATCTCACAAACATTTCATAGCGTCCAGACAGAGGGACCAAGATGTTGATTTTCTGATCTTTGGGCTTATGTTCAACATTACTGGCTCCAAGTTGGAAGGGGACAAATATTTGGAGTGGGTTTGAGAAGATGGAGAGAGATTGTGAGTTCCTGTTAATTTGGTTGGCCAAGTCTGCAGCATCAATCTCTTCACTCTCATAAAACTGGACCTTGCTGAATGTTTGTTGCAGATAAGCATGTCTTCTTACAGGGACAGTCATCTTCTTGCCCTTGTGCTTTTTGTAGAGAAGGAGCAGGTCAAGTACATACTCTGCCCCATACATAGGGTTAACCCTTCTGTAGCCATACTGAATTTCTTTGAAGTCAATAATGCGGCCTCTAGATTTGGCGTTGGCATTAATCATTTCCATCAACTGCATGATGATGTCATCTAAAGCTTCTTTCTGAGACAGATCCATCCCCTTTCTTGGCGGCTCTCCATCAAAAGCCGAATAAAGGTGTTTCCCCGTCAGGAAGTCCCATTCCAGAACCTCGTCCCTGTTCCCAGGCTGGAAGCGCATAAAGGAAGGTGGCATTCCCAACTGGATGTCATCTGGGTGAAGCTCAGTGTTGGTGTACTTGCCCATGAGTGCCACCTCCCGGTGAAGCAGTATGGTGCGGTGACGAAACTCAGACATCCGGTGGCTCAGCATGTAGCGGTGGAGGCGGTATTGATATTCGGGGCTCTTGTTTGGATGTAGCGTGATTGCACGCCGGATCTTGGTGTTGTGGAGGTCCTGGATATAACCTTTTTTATTCTGTTCATAGTTTTCATAAAATAGCTGTTGCATCTGTGAAGAAAGGAAAACGCAGAGATCAAACTTCATAGATATGCGCAGTGTTTTCTAGGAGTAAGTAGGCCATTTGACCTCGAGTCTTGTCCACTATTTTAATTCCATCCAACTGATACTCAAATTCAGTACGCTGTTCTAGCTTTTCCCTCATATCGCTGCTCTCTCTTTGTGTCAGTCAGTCTTTGTGTTCCAGGTGACGCTATGGGAGGTGCTGAGTCAAGTACAATGGTGATCAACTCTGAGACCACGATCGGCGCTCCTGAACCACAGGCACAGGCTGGGCTGACACTGTTTCATCCAAGGACAGACTGACCGACCTAAAACTGGGCCCCTTTTGGCCCATGCTGCTCAGATGGTGCACACATTTGCTGACTGGATTTTGAATGAGCCATTGCCCCAGGTGCCAAAAAGTGTGCCTGCTCTCTGATAAACCTCTGCTTGTTAGGAACATTACGCACTAATCACCCATGGAAAACTTGACCTACATATCAATAACGCGCTGTAGTAAGAAAATACAAATTGCGTCTCAAAGGAGTTTGAAAAAGGCAGAAGCAAAGCACAGAATGACAGTGTATTTTCAGCAAAGCATTGCCACAGCCAGATAATTCTAACCCAACATTTATATTCAACACCAGCTTCCCTTCACGCAAAAATTTGATACGGTGTTTTTAGTAAACGCTTGCAATGTAAGATTTAAGCAGCACCATATATATTTCAGGCATCATCTTCCTTTGTGCTCTGTGTTGGTGCCCTCTGTGGGCACACTGTATGCAGCAGCACACCAGCTTCACCCATCCTGGAGAAGATTCAGTACACAGGCCTCCTCAGCTTCATGTTTGATTCATCTTCTATCTCGGAGTAGCTGAATGATTTAAAATGCTACCGTAGCCCCTAACATTGCCCCAAAGATACGAAACACTCCAAAATACTAGCAGCATAAATAGTTCCAATGATAGGCGATGGAGCTGAAACATAACTGTTTCATGCTTCACTAGCACTGCCCAATTACAGAGTATACGACTTGGTTCCAAACTGCCTATTACACACAAGTCCAATGATTTAGGATTCAAAAGGCCACGTATCAGGACTTGAAACATTTCTGCCTTTTGTTTTCCTTTTTATTAAGGAAAGTCAATTTATGGTACGGGAAAAAAAATGCTTCAAAAGATCATGTGATTGGAGCAGAATTAGGGCATTCGGCCCATCAAATGTACTCCGCCAAACAATCATGGCTGATCTATCGCTCCCTTCTGGCCCCATTCCCCTGCCTTCTCCCCATAACACATACTAATCTACTATCTATGCCTTATAAATATCCACTGACTTGGCCTCCACAGCCTTCTGTGGCAAAGAATTCCACAGATTCACCACCCTCTGACTAAAGAAATTCCTTCTCATTACCTTCCTAAAAGAATGTTATTTAATTCTGAGGCTATGACCTCAAGCCCGAGACTCTCCCACAAGTGGAAACATCCTCTCCACATCAACTCTATCCAAGCCTCTCACTATCCTGTGTATTTCAATGATGTCCCCCCTCATTCTTCTAAACACCAGTGAGTACAGGCCCAGTTTTGTCAAACGCATATCATTCCTGGGATCATTCTTGTAAACCTGCTCTGGACCCTCTTCAGAGCCAGAACATCTTTCTTCAGATATGGTGCCCAAATTTGCTCACAATATTATAAATGGAGCCTGACCAGCGCCTTATAGAGTCTCAGCATTACATCCCTGTTTTTGTATACAAGCCCTCTCGAAATAAATGTTAGCATTGCATTTGCTTCCTTTACTAACCGATTGCGACTTGCAGGAATCCTGTGCCAGCCAAGTCCCTTTGCACCTCTAATTTCTGGATTCTCTCCCCATTTAGAAAATGGTCTACACCTTTGTTCCAACTACCAAAATGCACGACTCCACACTTTACTACACTATATTCCATCTGCCACTTCTCTGCCCACTCTCACAACCTGTCCAAGTGCTCCTGCGGAGTCCCTGTCTGCCCCTGCACCTATTTTCTTGGGGAGGGAAACTAATAACATACAAGCAATGTTAAGAGACCAACGTAATCCTAGAATGTATGTCTTCAGATTCCCAATATTGAAAAGACAAGTTTTCTGAACCAGCTTAGCCAAATCACAATGCGAGAGCCATTCATGCTACAATTATATAAAAATAATTACTGTTAAACCACTAGTGACAGCACTAGAATTGTAAAGTAAGTTGATGAGAGTCATGCAGGTCAAGTCATCGCACCATACCTGCAAGAACATTTGTAGATTATCATCAGGAATACAGCTCATCGACCTATAGTGCTAAAGATCTTTAACAAGGTATCCAACAAAAAGTTGTCAAACATTTTTATACTTTATACTAAAATCAGATTCACACATCAGACCAAATTGTTGGTTAAATTTGAGAGATTACTCCATGATCAATTGTTTACCACTGTAAATATTAATGCCTCTCTCCGCCCACCACTAAACATTTTCGTAATCAATTCAAAAGAGGTTCTTTTTGCACATCCCACACCAAGTTATTTGAGCCCATAGGCAGAAGTGAAAACAGAATCTGTGATTGATGAGAGGCAGGATCTGGAATAGGCTTGAATTAGCAAGGAATGTGCAGTTTATTTTACAGTGCGTCTGACACATGAAGCAGAGGCATAGAAAATGCTTTGTTTTTAGTTGCTGTAAACAAGATTTGTTTATGCAGCATGCAGAATATCAAGGCATCGGCTCCCAACACCTTTGTAAGTGCAACTTGCCTTCTTTCTAGGTAGATTTGGACAAATTCAGAGAAACACATATTGAGATTTCCCCCTCTATCCCTGGAGAACAACAGACTAAAATAGTATAGACTGCACTGCCATGTCCAGCCACCAGAGTTCCATAGGTCTCACAAAGTGCAAGATTTAATGGAAATGTTTAAAATATTATCAGCACATTCAGCTTGAAACCATCAGCAATTTAAAATAGTTGCAAAGAAATTATTGCTGATTAGTTGGGATGGAATCTTCCTTGGACATTATGTACAGTGAACAGAATTAATAGTTCCCAGGTTTAATTAAGGGAGTTTGAATCGCAGCATATTTTGTGAAAATAGGTTAATAACTAAACAAAACAGTAAATCCAGGCTTGTATCCAAATCTAAACTGGATTCAAAACCTAAAGCAAGATTTAAAACATTGCTCCATTGTAATGTTAAATTGAGGTTGCTGGCCTAATCAATAATCAATGTCGCAACCTCAATTTAACATTACATTTAGAGAATTCACGTGCACGGAGATGGTTATGGTTAAATAATGGAAAAAGGAAGAGCCGAATGATTGCTCATTCTCAAACTGAGTTTGTGAAACTGGATTGTCAACTTTGCTTCTGGAACTGGTACTCTCTACAGAAAAAAAGAGACTCGGCTATATTTGTGGATGATGCCATAAAATATGTACTTTCCTACCTAATAATTATTTTTAAAAAGTGAACCTCTAATTGAAGATTCATATTTTCTCATGGTGCACACACATCATAGATTGTAATAACCCAAGCCCAGGGTAGAAGGGCCTTGAAGGTTAGAGTATGCAGCCCAGTAGAAGTTTGCATTGACGTCCTTACTCATTTGGGCAGAGCCTGCATGGATGGAATAAACCCTGTGCTTTATCCATCCACAAGCAATTAGTCAAAGAGTGATAGCGTCGAAACAGGCCCCTCCTTGTACATGTCTAACTGTTTCTTAAATGCCTCAGCTACCTCATCTGGCAGCTTGTTCCATACAACCACCCTTTATATGAAAAAGTTACTTCTCAGACTGATATCAAATCTTTTCCCCCTTCACCTTAAACCGATGTCCTCAATTCACCTCCTCTGGGCAAGAGAATGTGTGCATCTACCCAATCTATTACTCTCATGATTTTATACATCTCAATGAGATCACCTCTCATCTTCCTGCGCTCCATGGAATAGAGTCCCAGCCTACTCAGACCCTCTAGTCCGGGCAACATCCTCGTAAATCTTCTTTGATACCTTTCCAGCTTCCTAAAGCATAGTACCCAGAACTGACCACAATACTCTAAATGCAGCCTCACCAACGTCTTATACAATTGCAACATGATTTCCCAACTTTTAAAGCCTTTTTGACCACCCGATGTGCCTGCGACCACCTTCAAGGAACCATGCACCTGCACACCTAGATCCCTCTGCTCTATAACACTCCCCAGAACCCTGCCATTTACTGTGTAGGTCCTGCAATTGTTAGACGTCCCAAAATTCAACACTTCTCTGTATTAAATTCCATCAACCATTCCTCAGCCCAGCAGGCCAATCGATCATGATCCTGCTGCAATTTTTCACAACCATCTTCACTATCTGCAAAACCACCCACTTTTGTATCATCTGCAAACTTGCTAATCTTGCCTTGTATGTTCTCATCCAAATCATTGATGTAGATGACAAACAGTAACGGGCCCAGCACCGAACCCTGAGGCGCACCACTAGTCACAGGCCTTTCACCATCACCCTCTGCTTCCTGCCATGAAGCCAATTATCTAGCCATTGAGCTATCTCTCTTTGGATCCCATGCAACCTAACCTTCCATAGCCTGCCATGCAGCACCTTGTCAAATGCTTTGCTGAAGTCTGCCCTCAGCGACCTTTTTGATCACCTTTTTTTCCAAAAACCTCAGATTTGCAAGACACAACCTCCCACTTACAAAACCATGCTGACTATCCCTAATCAGCCCTTGCCCAACTAAATACCTATATATCCTATCGCTCAGAATATTCTCTATTCTATTTCTCTCTATTCTATTCCTTTTCTCAAGGGATCTAAGTTTTAGACTATTGCGATAACTTTCATTGCAGTGCTTGTTTCCATCCTTGCTGGCCAACAAACTTAGTCCACTCTGATGTTCATGCATTAGGTCCAACTGAGATTGTAATAATCAATACTGACACAGTTAATCCCATGTTGGTATTAATGTCCTGGTTTCTGACAAAACTCCACCCATCCAAGCAGGTCCACTCCCATGAAGTTTAAAAATCCCAAACACTAAATTCATTCATTTTTCTTTAATGAAGGTTGTCTGCCAAGATTGGCTGTTCAATGTGCCAGGATTTGCTATCCAGAGGCCCCCTCCGAATGCTGTTCAATGAGGTAAATTTTCTGACAGAGAAACTATTGTTTAGCTTTTAATATAAAGTGTGACAGAGCAAAACTGATATTTTAAAAGCAAATGACAATATTATATATTTATACACACATCAGCCTCCTGAGGAATTTAATAAAAGTAATCAAATGAAAGTAGTCAAGTTTTATTCTCCCTAGGTTCAATATTCTCCCAATTCTCAAAAATACTACATTAGTTTCATGTTTACTTTCAAACCAGCCCAGGGGCCCCGTTTCCCCCAGCATATTTTGTACAAATCAAGAACTTAAGACTGTTATTTTGCGACCATGCCTATCAAAAGCTGTTGTTCAATTGGTTAATCCTCATTCTATAAGTATTGAAAATGACAACAGTTCTCAGAATCTAAAAGCAGAGAAAGGAAGATTTAAAAAAAATTAAAGACCTTCTGGAGCACAAACTCTTCCAAGCTTCAATGAGCAACAGCTTTAAAAAAAGGTCCAGAATGCAAGGGAGTCGAGGGTGGCTGGGCTGAATACAATATCTCATCTAATTCTAGTTCCATACAACCCTGGTACTAGACAGCTCCAGAGAAAACAAGGAGACAAGACACTGGAGTTATTGGAATCTTGAGCAAAAAACACAAACATCTGGAGGAACTCAATGGGTCAGGCGTCTGTTGAGGAAATGCGCAGACAATGTTGTGTCTTGACCCTTCTTCGCACTCCCTGTAGAAGTAGCTTCACTGTATCCATCCTGTTGAGGTTCCCAATAGTTTGTTTAGATGAAATCAGCCCTCTTTCTACAACTCAGGGACCCTTTCCGCTCATTCTTGAGATTAAATCCACTGCATTGTCCCAAATGCAGCATGCGCAAGTTCAAACTGTGTAAGTACTCCAGAGATGTTTGCATATAATCAAAATGCCGTAACAAGGGGTTACAAAGGGGATGGAGTGCCAGTGAATGTGCCTTCCTAATTACCTGCATTCCAAAACTTGCAGATTGAATAAATCTTAATATAAAAGACCGAAGAAAATGTAAGCATTTTGATATTCTATTCCTTTTACCAAAGTGGATACACTCGCATTTCCCCTTATTATATGTCAATGCCATATTTTCACCCATTCAAGCCAAGTAACTTCCTCCTCACTCAAACCCGTGTACCCATCTGTCGCGGACGGCTGAACCCTGAATTTGCCCTTTAGCAAATTCATTAACAGATTGAAGCACCACTATATTCTGGGGTACAACAATAATTTAACTTTTATCCACTGAAGAATGGTCCATTTATTCCCACCATTTTCTATCAATAACCAATCCTCTACTAATACCAATACTGTATCAATAACCAATCCTCTACTAATGGTCGATTCTTTGGAAAGTGTACCAAAATGTCACACATGTGACCAATCCTATTTGACCTCTTACCTTAAACAAACATTGTCAGCATAACATAACATTTTCACTCGATAAACCGAAAAATAAGAATCATACATAAATGATACCAGAATGAAGCACTGGTATCAAGTACAGTGGCCAGTAAACTCAGCCTGACAAAAACCACAACCGATTCACTAATATTCTTCAGGAAATAATGTATACCACCCTTGCCTCGTCTGACCAATGTAGTTAACTTTTAAATGCTTCTTCAATTCAGGATCATCACAGGAGGGAAAACAGACACCGTCGTTGTCAGTGGTAGACAAAAATGCTGGAGAAACTCAGCGGGTGAGGCAGCATCTATGGAGCGAAGGAAATAGGCAACATTTCGGTCTACGACCATCATTGTCAGTCATATCCATGACTCATGATCAAAATCTGTCAAGGCTTTTAATTTAATGTAACTTTGCAGACAATCTCTAGACCCTACCTGGTCATGTTATGGTTTCATATGAATCAGCATTTTCCCGACAATCAATATTGTGCTCATCCTCCTGCAGGGTAATGCTTTCTCCTTCCTTCCATTTATGGATGGACATCTCAGACTGCAAAATGGCAAATATACAGGAACCTTTGACAATTTACAACAAAAGTACCAACATCTTTTAGAACCGGGATGTGCAGGTTATCACATGCAATACATCTGTCAGCCTTGGTCTCATTAGTTTATGTGGCACATTTTCTCATGATGGATTTTCATTCTTTTACTTTCCTAATTCTTGTATTGTCGTTAATCTGTTTTAAATCCTCTCGCATTTCAGCTCTAAGGGAAACACTTACTTTGGCATTTAAGCATTAAAGATTTTGTAAGAGCTTCAAAAGCAAGTTTCTTGTCAATTTACTTCTATTTTCTTCCACGATCAATTAGTTAATATTATCTGCTTATTCGCCCAACTCTGGCTTACTACTTTTGCAACTTTGAGCTTTTTCAAACGAATATTCCAAGTTTAGTTAACCTTAGTAGATCCTTATTTCCACAGACTTTATTCCATACGGGGGGGGGGGGGGGGGGGGGGGGGGGATACACATATGTTAAGAACATTAAAGTTTATACACAGCAAAACTATTGTTTGTTGGTTTCTAAGATTCTCCTACAGGCTCCGTTTCCTGCAACTTGAGCTGTTTTCAATCCAATATTCTTGAGACAGCAGTTACCCACAGCGGCATTTCTAATTCTCAATGTTATTTACTTGTCTAGAGACTTTTCTACGAACCCGTCTACTGCGCTTCGTTAACTTGGCTTTAGGACTATAGTTGCCAATTTATATTCCCTGGAGTAAAGATACCATCATTATTGCATTACCTTAGTTACAAACCCATTTCTATTACGTGCATCAGTATTGCATTGCACATAGAAACGGCATGCTCTGATATAGAAGGTAAACCGATTTAAATGTTCTCTTATCACGAGATCACCACTTCATTCATTATTTTGCCTAAACGTTCTACACCATCAAGCTTTTACCTTCGGCTTCGTTGCAGCTAAGAGAGACACCATTGGGAAAACAACTCTTGTTTTGCTAGTAATTAAATAGTATTTATTCATCTTCCAGGATGGTTCTTGATCTGGGCATTAATGGCAAGGCCAGCAGAACTTGTTGCCCATGGCCAATTGCTCTCAAGCCTGCGTTCTTGAATCACCACAGTTTATCTGCTGAAGATACTTCTATTGTTGTTGGATAGGATGTTCCAGGACTTGGGCATTGCAATACATTTCTAAGTTGAGATGCTTTTGCCTTGGAGGAAAACAATCAGATGGTGATGTTTTTCTTCATCTGTTGCCCTTGCCATTTAGAACAGATCGGGAAAAATTCCATTGCCCAAGATGGCCCTTGGAATCCTGGACCACAGAAGGCAATGGAAGCCAAGTTATTAAATATCACAACTGAACAAATAACAGAATTATAAATACATGGGTTATTAGGAGGAGGTAGGAACAGGTTACACAAGTGCACGATGAACCATGATCATATTAAAGGGGGGAAAACGGGACCTACCTCTGCTGCTATTTTTACCTCCCAAAACATATACTATCAAATGCTACCTTGATGTCAATGTCCTTGGCCAATGGTTGGATCATGTTTTAGGAAAGTCTTGGTATCCTCTACTTTAATGGTTTATGACTAAATGCTACATGACTGCACAGCTTGTTTCAATGTTGGTTGCAAGGACCGTAGGCTCCATCATATGCTACTCAGCACAAATGTAGCCCTGTATTGCAGTTTTACCAGCTAGGACTTCCTTGTTTCTTCATAAGTACACCTTGTGCTAGTCTTGACTAACCCCTTCACCATGCCTCTGAATCACAGCTGATCCCCAGTTTGACTGCAACAGGAAGGTGAGGGACACATCAGGCCATGTAGGTAGAGATAGCGATGTACATTTCTGCATTCTGCTTCCAGCTTTATCCCCCCAACCACAGAATCAGTCTGAAGAAGGGTCCCGACTTGAAATGGCACCTATCCATGTTCTCCACAGATGCTGCCTGACCCACCGAGTTATTCTTTTACTGCCCTTATTAGCACTCCTTAAGTATTTTGTCCAATTTTAGTCCAATACTTGGTACATGTGAACTGGTGGAAGTTCAAGAAGCACATAACGTTGATTCAGGAATGATGGGACCGATTTACAAAAAGAATTGTGCAGGTTGGGCCCTAATCTCACAGTTTGAGAGGTCACCTTACTTTAAAACAGTATTGAGGGGGTTTGTTAGGGTTTATGCCCTCATGGGAGATGAAGGCGAGGAGAGGGTTTGCATTGGAGGGCATAGTTTAAGGAACTGCCAAGACAGACCAGGGAACCATTGCTAGGGCCAGTTACACTTTGGAACTCTCCGTCCAATAAGCTAGAGATATCAATTAATTGTGTACATTGAAAAAGCCATGATAAAATTATTGGACTAAAGACATCAAGACTTTATGAAAGCACGAAAGAAAGAGGCCAACATACGATCAATAAGATCATAAATAGCAGAACAGGTTACATAGAAACATAGAAATTAGGTGCAGGAGTAGGCCATTCGGCCCTTCGACCCTGCACCGCCATTCAATATGATCATGGCTGATCATTCAACTCGGTATCCCGTACCTGCCTTCTCTCCATACCCTCTGATCCCCTTAGCCACAAGGGCCACATCTAACTCCCTCTTAAATATAGCCAATGAACTGGCCTCGACTACCCTCTGCGGCAGAGAGTTCCACAGATTCACCACTCTCTGTGTGAAAAAAGTTCTTCTCATCTCGGTTTTAAAGGATTTCCCCCTTATCCTTAAGCTGTGCCCCTTGTTCTGGACTTCCCCAACATCGGGAACAATCATCCTGCATCTAGCCTGTCCAACCCCTTACATGATCTAATCATGTTTCCATTTTTTTTTAAGTCAATTGTCAGTAACTAGTCCACACATCAAGAGTTTACACTGAGAACTAAGCCAAAGGTATATGACAATTGCACTCATTAAACAACAAAGCACGAGGTTTTATTTCGGTATGCTTCCGGTAGGCGTCGCGACTCTCGTCAGCAGCGGCCTCTGCAGCCCGTTTTTATTATTTTTTGTCTATGTTTCTATGTAGTTTTTGTTATTTTTTTGTTGGGGTGTGTGTGTGGGGGTGGGTAACTTTTAAATCTCTCCCTGCACGGGAGACCCGACCTTTTCTTGTCGGGTCTCCGTTGTCGTTGGGGCTGCAACGAGGAGCGGCCTCCAACAGGAGAAGACCGGGGGCTCTGGTGCCGACGACTCACCTCACCGTCGCGGAGCTGGCCGAGTCCAGAGCGGGTGGAGCGGTGGTGGAGCTGCTGCTGCTGCGTCCCGACCTCCGGAGATTCTGAGGCTGCAACTGCGGGTCTGGCGGACGGCAGCACCGGGAGCCCGCGGGTCCCTGGAGCGAGACCGCTTTTCAGGGCTCTCGCAACGGCGACTTCTCCCGCCCGAGTTGCGGGGTCGAAGAGCTCCTGGAGCGGGGCCTGACATCACCGCCCCGCGCGACTTGGAATGGCCGCGGGACTCTGCGAGCGCACGCCGGGGGCTCTAACACCAAGACCCGGTGTGCGAACCTCGCACCACCCGGCGTGGCTTTAATGACCGCGGGACAATCGCCATCGCCAGCCGGGGGCTTTGACTTTGACTCTGACATCGGGGGGGGGAAGAGTGCAGTGGAGAGATAAGTTTTTTTGGCCTTCCATCACAGCGATGTGATGGATGTTTATGTAAATTATGTTGCGTCTTGGGTCTATTTGTTTGTAATGTAAGGCTGCAGAAACGCATTTCGTTTGGACCTCAAGGGGTCCAAATGACAATTAAATTGAATCTTGAATCTTGATCTTGATCTTATTTAAAATTTACATGTTATCAAATTGTGGCAATAGAATTCCATTTGGTGCAATCTACATTTTTGTGAAGAGAAACAGGACAGTGCGGATATCCTTACACCAATTCAATTCAAATGTAGGATATCGAGCTACATTCTGTTACTGTTAGTCTCCTCAACTTGATTTCAAAGATAACCACAAAATATTTTTCCTATAAAAATAACTAAAACCTTAGGCAAAGAGGAAATGTTCCTTTGCTATGTTTGCTATTGCATCAAATTTAAGAAGAGGATTAAAATGATATAAACACATATATAAACAAGGAATGTTCAAAGAATTTGATGCCAGTGACAGAAATCTTCCATCTCCAATAAGAGTTATACATAGTGGGATAGCACATGTGCTCAGACTATTGGTCCTGGGTCTGAAAATGAATGGCAGGCCAAGGTTCAAGGGTTGAAATCTTGAAGGTCATTTATGAAGCTGCTCTCCTTGGATGTTTTTATAAATAACAAATTTGAACAAAAGTGGGCATACAACCACTTAGAAACAAAGAGTCTTTCATTGTTGGATGCATTCAATTGCATTGCAATAACTCAAGTTTATTACAGACATTTTACTAAACAAGGTAGCACAATTACCCATGTATCCAAATGCACAGATGGAAATAAAATTTGCAGATCCTTGCACAATTCCCATTACAATTGATTTTCTTCTAAATTTAAGCCAACAAAAATGCACGAAAGCAAGAAAATGGTTGGAAAATTTCACAACGTGGCCGCATATTCCCAAGCATAAGGATGAACCAGGAAAGAGAACACTCATTAATTAAACCATCTGCAGAGAATAGTTCTAGCCTTGATTCTGTAGTTGAAGGCAGAACCACAAGTGGGATCTTGTTTCCAGGAAGTCTCGCTATTTAGGCCACTCTCAGCCATCTGGAGTAAGGGGCAGCACCAGGCCAAACCAACAGCAAGTACCTGGGGCTCCACATTTTCACTACAGTTAGAAATTACTACTCAGAAATCCTGCCTCCGTTTGACTTGAAGCTTATGTAATCCATAACTGGGAGAAACACCATTTGGTTTATTGGAACTAAATGACATAAAGCTAGAAAACCGCATTTTAGGATATAGACAATGGGCTCCCTTACCAGTTAAGTAAGAAATGAGTAGCCTGAGGATTTGTTTAACAGGCCAGTCTCTGCTAAAAGCCTATTCACAGCAGCAAGGAAATAACATGCAGCACCACATCTCAAAATGTCACAATTATTCTTGGATTTTGTTTAAACTTTCATCTTCGGAAAATCAGTAACAGAAAAAGATATTGATAAAATGACCAACCAGGACACCACCCAAAGTCGTGACTACTCTGAATACGAACTGTTTGTGCAGTTTTCAGGATTTTGTGGTGAAAATAAGTTTCTAGCTTTGTTTATTACTGTGAAAAAGATACATTTGTTGATAACCAGATTTTGCAGTTTTGAGTGAAATGAACAAAGCTTATGGTCTAGATTGGAGCATTGCCAACTTTCCAGGCCTGCCTTCTTAGCTATTCAAATTATCCACATGCAAAAACTCTTCTAAAAACACAATTGCAAACTCTGCTGTCACATTTGAAATAAATATGGTTGACAATTAAATTGGTGAAGAGGGAAACAGAGGCATAGTACTGGGTACATTTCACTGAAGGGCAAGCAATGATGGACTTGGAAGTTTTATGTGACAACAATTTCAGAGGTAGAGGTTTGTGAGCAAGACCAAAAATGGTATCTGATTCTAAATGTGCAGGAAGGACCTGCAGATGCTGGTTTACACTGAAGATAGAGACAAAATGCTGGAGTAACAGCGGGACAGGCAGCATTTCTGGATAGATGAAATGGGTGACGTTTCGGGTTGAGACTCTTCTTCAGACTCCGAAAGGTCTCGACCCAAAACGTCACCTATTCCTTCTATCCAGAGATGCTGCCCGTTTCGGCGAGTTACTCCAGCATCTGGTGTCTATCCGATTCTAAATCCTAATCTGGAGATTTATGATACAGAGTATAAAATATTATCTGATATTAGTTTAAGGAACACATCTTAATAGAAACAAACTAGGAGTTAGTATTGCTGATGATTAGCAAATAGCAGAGATGAGGTCTTTGAGACCTCAAGCATAAAAGAATCTGCAGATCTGGGCTGAGAAATTCCACCTGTCGTTCTCATAGGTCATAGGCCAAAACCCAATGCTGATCTGGTTCAGGATTTAATTGTTTATTAAGAAGCATTCCAACATGCCCATAATAAGCATTTGCATTTGAATCATGCAGACGGTATTCAAAGTCAGTAAGCAATCAGTGTACTGCTCTTCGCACTCTGCAGCCTGACCTGCAGAAGATTTCCAGCATTGTTTTTATATACACAGTTCCAACATCTAGTTTGTTTTTTAGTTACAAAACAGGAATCGTGTCACCAAGTCTCAGTGTGATGCAAAAATATAAAAATGCCCTCTTTGATGAGCAAACCTCAGGAATTCACAAAGTTACATAATGTTTGGAACAGAAATATGCTGTCAGTCTTGTCACCATCTTGTTTTGAAAGACATCATTCCAATTCAAGGTTTTTCATAAAAAATGTTTTAATAAAAGGCCACCTTCCACTAGTAAAATCCAGTGACAACTACATTGCAATCCAGAATGCAAAAAGTGGCCTGTCTGTATGGAAGATAATTCAGCTCAGATCCAAACCTACAACTTTTACCTTTCTGCAATTTTGTGCACACTATCTTTGCTTGAAATCAAATCTAAAGTCAGCTTTTACCCAGCTGCTTAAAGCTCAAGGGGCAAGGAGACAGGAATCACCAAACTCCATGTTGGCTGCACATCATATAATGACCAGTTCCAGCTGTGGGAGATCTGGATCATTTGGAATACAAAACATTTTATTGTAGAGAGAAACATTGCAATACAATTCTAAAAGCCTAGTCCGTTGCAGGATATCAACTGTGTCCACATTCAAAAGGCATTCCACAACATTTATCATTTGCCATGCAGGAAGGAACTGTAAATACTGGTTTAAACTAGACACAAAAAGCTGGAGTAATGCAGCGGGTCAGGTAGCATCTCTGGAGAAAAGGAATCGGTGACGTTTTGGGTTAAGACCCTGCTTCAGACTGAGAATCAGGGGAAAGTGAAACAAGAGCAGTGATATAGAACAAATGAATGAAAGATATGCAAAAAAGTAACAATGATCAAGGAAACTGTCCATTGCTGGCTGTGTTATACAGACAATAAACCTCAAAAGGACAACAGTGAAGCATCTGTGGGTGATGTTTTGGGTCGAGACCCTTCACCGAACGTCACCCATTCCTTCTCTCCAGGGATGCTGCCTGCCCGGCTGAGTTACTCCAGCATTTTGTGTCTATCTTCGATTTAAACCAGCAGCTGCAGTTTCTTTCTGCACAGGACAGCAGCAAAACTAGTACAATGACCTAGGAAGGGGGAGGGATGGAGAGAGAGGGGGATGCAAGAGTTACTTGAAGTTAGAGAAATCAATATTCATACCGTCAGTTTGCAAGCTGCCCAAGCGAAATATGACATGGTGTTCGTTCAATTAGCATTTGACCTCACTCTGACAATGGAGGACAGAAAGAGGAAGAAGGGTCTCGAACCGAAACGTCGCCTATTCCTTCTCTCCATAGATGCTGCCTCGCCCGCTGAGTTTCTCCAGCATTTTTTGTCTACCATGGAGGACAGAATTGTCAGTATGGCAATGGGAGTTAAAGTGTTTGGCAACTGGGAGATCTCATAGGCCAAGGCGGACTGAGCAAAGGTGTTCAGCAGTCACCCAGTCTATGCTTGGTCTCGCCAATATACAATAGCCCACACCTGGAACAACGAATACAGTAGATGAGGTTGGAGGAGGTACAAGTGAACCTCTGCCCAACCTGAAAGGACTATCGGGGTCCTTCGACGGAGTCAAGGTAGGAGGTATAGGGACAGGCATTGCATCTTCTGCGGTTGCTGGGGAAAGTACCTGGGGAAGGGGTGGTTTAGGTGGGAAGGGATGAATTAACCAGGGAGTTGCAGAGGGAACGGTCTCTGCGGAAAGGGGTGGAGATGGAAAAATGTGATTAGTGGTGGGATATTATTGGAGGTGACTGATGGGGTGAAAGGTGAGGACTAGGGGAACTCTGTCCCTGTTGCAACTGGGGAGGGGTGAGTAAGAGTAGAGCTACGGGGGTACCGAGGAGGTACGTGTGAGGGTTTCATCTATGATAGAAGTGAGGAACCCTTGTTCCCCAAAGAATGAGGACATCTCGGATGCTCTGAACCATTTGCCTGTCCATTCTACAAATCTTTTCACAACTCTCACTGCAGGGTACCCGAGAGTGTGCACAGGTAACAGTTTCTCTCTGTCCCAATGCTATTTAAATCTGGTATGCATATTCCATTTCCCAACAGCTTGCAGTTATATCACCATATTCCCCTTATAGCATTCATACCAGTCTGGTTGGTTCCAGGCAGGTTCTTCTGACACTTCAAAGAACGTATTCACATGGCAAGCGAGAACTACTCAATTTATTGAATATTACGTAGTACATACGGTGAGAACCCTGATTTTTGTGTGATAAACTTACTGCAGCCCAACGTTCCTCTACAAGCAGACTCTGGTGCACCCATGTCGCCCCTTTGTCTCACACAAAGAACACATTTATGCCATGCTTTTTTTGTTTAATTCACCACACAAATCACAAATACCAAGATTTTATAGGTGCTCTCATAGCCTTGATGTGCAGCAAGGAAGGAAAAAAAGCCTATTTAACAGGGCTGAGATACAGTTTTTAAGGATGGAATCCTCGTGCTTCCTCCAGAGTGGTGGAAGATTTTTTGGGATTATTTTTAAGGAAGTGTTCGATACTTGAAGAATTGACTGGACTGTGATTTTGAGAGTACAATCAGATCAGTTGGTGTAATCGTATTAAACAATAGATTCAGCTCCTATCTGAGTGAGCACTAGCCGTTGGTTTATTTTTCAATTATGCCCTCACTTAGCTAAACTTCAGCAGACACAAAACGAGCTTGTTTAACCTTTCCTTGCAAAACCATTGTCCATTGGCTCAGCACCCACCTTCTTTCTGATTTATATACGACTGAAATATTGTATATACATGCTCCCTGTCTTTTATTCAACTTCCCCAGACTATTATTTTGCTATATTCATGCTCTAAAATACCCAAATATCATCTTTTGATAAAAAATACTTTACTCAGCAGGCCAGGCAGCATCTCTGGAGAGAAGGAATGGGTGACGTTTCAGGTGGAGACCCTTCTTCAGACTCGCATCTTTTTGCCACATTTGCCAGATCTTTGCACAGCCACAACCTATTTTTGTCCTCTTTCATCGAGAAAATTGAAGTCACCATACTTCAGTCGGTTAACTTCATACAAGACAAATGGAAAAAACCGAGACTATGGTACTGATCCCACTGACACATCAATCGAACAAAAGGGTCGTTTATGCACAATTTTCCAGTTAGTACGTCAATTATCTATCCAATAAATATATATCCACCTACACCAAATTCTATTTTCAACAACTTTTGATGTAAAACTTATCAAAAAGGTCCCCAAATAAAGTAGGTTACACAGAAAAGCTGGAGAAACTCAGCGGGTGCAGCAGCATCTATGGAGCGAAGGAAATAGGCAACGTTTCGGGCCGAAATCCGTTGCCTATTTCCTTCGCTCCATAGATGCTGCTGCACCCGCTGAGTTTCTCCAGCTTTTCTGTGTAACCTTCGATTCTCCAGCATCTGCAGTTCCCTCTTTAACCCCAAATAAAGTAGACTTGCTCCACTTTATCCACAGCACATAATTCAAAGAACTTTTTGGGCAAGAAACAGTGCTGTGGGAACTCAGCAGGTAAAACAGAATCTGTGGAGGAAATAGACTAATGATATTTTGGGTGAGGACCATTTGAAGAAAGGTCCCTCAAAGGATCCCATCCCAAAATATCCATTCCCTGACCCGCTGAGTTCCTCAGCACTTTATTTTTTTGACCTGGAGATTCTTGCAACGTCAGGATTTTCATGTTGTTACACAAATTAAACTCAAAATTCAATTTTGCAAGATCTAGTAATATTATGCAAATGATTTAATATCCAGAAGCTGCACAAATTGAAGAATTTATACATTCTTCATACATAAAACCTCAAATATCCACACAATTGTTTGATACTCCTAACTAGGAGTTATTTAATATATCTCCAGACATATATACTGATGCACGATTTATATCCATGCCTCTTCAAGCATCTTTGAATGAAATCATGATTGATTTATAATCTTAATAACAATTACTATGTCGAAACTTTAACTTCAATTCCTCATTCTTGACAAAGGATCTCACTAAAAATACTGGTCGAGTAATAGCTGTCACGTGGAGAAAAGTTCCACACTATAGTACATCAATCACCCCCTGGGTGTAGAAGTGACTTCAAGCTTGCGAGCTCCTTCGCACCACTTGGCAATCACTTTGCTCTTCCCTCCCCTAGGTTGGTGTTTTCATGTTTATACTTTCAGACTGTGACATGCATTGACTATGGTTTTACCAGCAGCATCCCTGCCTCTGCTTCCCCGGCATCACCTCCTCCTCCCGAGAGCACAAAGTGCCGGAGAATCAGAGGCTCGGCTTGTGTCCTTACCTCATAAGACCAGGCGCATTGAACGCCGGCGACCCTGCGCACACAGCGGCCGAGCTCCAGGTCCTCATGTGTGGTGTACATCTCCCGCAGACACTGGCCGATGTGAGGCAGCACCCGGCGGAGCAGCTCACGGCTCAGCACCACGCCCGGGCCACCCATGCAGAAGTTCTCGCCCGGCTCCAGCGCCAGCTTGCCCATCTCCTCTGGCGCGCCGAGGCCGGTCTGGCCCAGGTACAGCGGCTGGCTGCTGTTGAGGCCCCGTAGGAAGCGCTCCAGCCTCTCGCCGCGGATGTATGTGTCGTCGTCGGCCCGCACGAACCACTCGAAGTGCTGCAGATGCCGCTCGCCCATGTACTTGAGCATCAGGAAGGACTTCTTCTGCGGCGGGTAGGTGTCGTCCACGCCGGGGAGGGCGACGAGCGGCAGCGGCAGGCTGAGGTCTGAGCCCTCGCTGGAGAAGAACTCGACGCGGCCGGGGATGTGTCGGGCCCAGGTGCCGTAGGCCGCCAGCGCCCGGCTCCTCAGGTACTTCTTGGCGCTCATCACCCCCACGTACATGAAGCGGGAGGCGGCGGGCCGCTCATCCTCGTCCTCATCCTCCTCCCCGCCCGCAGACCCCGCTAACTGCCCGCACCCGGCCCTCTCCCGCTGGCGCGCCGCCCGCCCCGGCACTGTGGCCCGGGGCAGCACCAACCAGGAGGCGAGGCCGAAGCCGAGCACTAGGCCCAACAACACGCTGAGCCAGGAGCGCCGGCAGCGCGGCGCCATCCCCGCCCGGGCCCGGCCTCTATCGCGGCCGCTTCGCTAGTCGGGCTGTGGGTACCCGAGGCCGGGGCGATCACCCCGCCGTTTAGTGGGGCCGGTTGGCGGAGGCCGGGGACCCGCGGTGCCGCCACTGCCGCTCCTCCATGTCCCCGCTCCCCACTGCCGTGCCGGGTCCTAGTGCCCCACTGCCGTGCCGTGCCGGGTCCTAGTGCCCCACCGCCGTGCCGTGCCGGGTCCTAGTGCCCCACTGCCGTGCCGGGTCCTAGTGCCCCACTGCCGTGCCGGGTCCTAGTGCCCCACCGCCGTGCCGTGCCGGGTCCTAGTGCCCCACTGCCGTGCCGGGTCCTAGTGCCCCACTGCCGTGCCGGGTCCTAGTGCCCCACTGCCGTGCCGGGTCCTAGTGCCCCACTGCCGTGCCGTGCCGGGTCCTAGTGACCCACCGCCGTGCCGGGTCCTAGTGCCCCACCGCCGTGCCGGGTCCTAGTGCCCCACTGCCGTGCCGTGCCCGGGTCCTAGTGCCCCACTGCCGTGCCGTGCCGGGTCCTAGTGCCCCACTGCCGTGCCGTGCCGGGTCCTAGTGCCCCACTGCCGTGCCGTGCCGGGTCCTACTGCCGTGCCGTGCCCGGGTCCTAGTGCCCCACTGCCGTGCCGTGCCGGGTCCTAGTGCCCCACCGCCGTGCCGTGCGTGCCGGGTCCTAGTGCCCCACTGCCGTGCCGTGCCGTGCCGGGTCCTAGTGCCCCACTGCCGTGCCGTGCCGGGTCCTAGTGCCCCACCGCCGTGCCGTGCCGTGCCGGGTCCTAGTGCCCCACTGCCGTGCCGTGCCGTGCCGGGTCCTAGTGCCCCACTGCCGTGCCGTGCCGGGTCCTAGTGCCCCACCGCCGTGCCGTGCCCGGTCCTAGTGCCCCCCCACCGCCCCCCTCTCCTCTTCTCTCTCCCACTACTTTCCCTGCTGTCGACCCGCGCCTTTAACCCTCCCGCCACGAGCCGCTCATTGGCTGCTCTGTCTAGCCACGCCCCTTAAAGGCGCATTGCCGCCGGCGCCTGGGGATTTATATCCCGCCGACAGATACAGTGCTGGAGTAAGGTTACACAGAAAAGCTGGAGAAACTCAGCGGGTGCGGCAGCATCTATGGAGCGAAGGAAATAGGCAACGTTTCGGGCCGAAACCCTTCTTCAGACCCGAAACGTTGCCTATTTCCTTCGCTCCATAGATGCTGCTGCACCCGCTGAGTTTCTCAGCTTTTCTGTGTAACCTTCGATTCTCCAGCATCTGCAGTTCCCTCTTTAACACAGTGCTGGAGTAACTCTAGAATCTTTGTAACACAGCTGGTCAGAATATACTTTATTCTGAATAAAGTTTATTTTTGAAAATGAAAGTTACCGTGCTGTTCCGAGACATCGAGGGCTTTAGGGCCGAGGACACACTGCAGTTGGGTACAACGAATACAGACTGTGTGCAAGCACCACAACACTACTGAGCAGAGCAGTGCAGGGTCCGGAGGGGGGACTCCTCAAACAGTGGAAGAGATATCACCACTGGGAGCAAAATGAGCGGCAAAGGTGTTTGCCAGCACTTTGTATTTTATTTAAAGAAAGATGTGAATATTACTGAGTGCAACACTATAGAATGAATGAACACTAAATATGTATTGAAGAATTTTGCAGTTTTTGTTTTATATATTTTTTATTCTTAATAAAGTTCATTTTTGAAATTCAAATCAAACTGGAATATAGTGCATGAAGATTATGTACCATAATTTGTGACATTACAGTGACCACCTTCAGAGCATTTATTCAGCTGTGAAACAAAGAGCTCTGCTATAGGATCTTTGCTGTGAAGAGCTTCATGATGTCCTGTTGAAAAAAGCGCCTGCATTTACATAGTAGCAATTGGCCTCCTTTCTGAGAACCTCAAGGTGTGTGACTGCCAAAGTACTTAAAGATGGTGAAATGCAATATGGAAACAGGCCCTTTGCCCAACCACCCACCCATTAACACTAGAACATAGAATAGAAACATAGAAAAATAGGTGCAGGAGTAGGCTATTCGGCCCTTCGAGCCTGCACCACCATTCAATATGATTATGGCTGATCATCCAACTTAGTATCCTGAACCTGCCTTCTCTCCATACCCCATGACCCCTTTAGCCACAAGGGCCACATCTAACACCCTCTTAAATATAGCCAATGAACTGGCCTCAACTACCTTCTGTGGCAGAGAATTCCACAGATTCACCACTCGGTGTGAAAAATGTTTTTCTCATCTCGGTCCTAAAAGATTTCCCCCCTATCCTTAAACTGTGAACTAATCGGGGGCCGCCAAGGAAAAGAGAGGGGGCAGGGGAAGATGATGAATGGACCAACTATATTTCAGGGTACTTTGTAGCATTGTCAGCACATTGTGGTGAATCTTGTACTGTGTATGCAAAAAACTATTTAATTGTACCTTCACGGTATGTGACAATAAAGTGTATATCTATCTAGAACTAATTTAATCCAATTCTCTCCAAACTACTCCATTAAGTATTTTTGAGGTACAATCAGTCTTGTAAAGTTAAACCAAAGTTATAAGAGTTTTATAACAAACGTTTGATCATGCTTGTCGGTATTAAAACCCAATAGATTCCCCTTTGGCTTAAATCAGTGCATCTTGGCTGGAGATTTTGCCCAATAACTTGCTTCATAGGTTTACAAGAATGATTCCAGGAATGAGTGGGTTAGCATATGATGAGCGTTTGACAGCACTGGGCCTCCACTCACTGGAATTTAGAAGGTTGAGAGGGGACATCATTGAAACATATAGAATGGTGAAAGCCATAGATATGGAAATGGAGTGGATATGGAAAGGATGTTTCCACTGGTGGGAGATTCTAGAACCAGAGGTTATAGCCTCAGAATTAAATGGCACTGTTTTAGAAAGGTGGTGAGGAAGAACTTTGTTTGTCAGAGGGTAGTTAATTTGTGGAAGGCCAAGTCAGTAGATATTTTTAAATCAGAAATACATTGAATCTTGATTAGAGCAGGTATCAAGGGTAATGGGAAGAAGGCAGAGATCAGACATGATTGAATAGTGGAGTAGAATCAATGGCTGAATGGCCTAATTCTAACTTGTGAAAACCCCAGGTTGTATTTTGGAAGTTAAACGCATCAAATCTCTGCATTTAATCTAGGGATTTGAACTCCATCAGAAAAGAGGCACATGCATAGGGCAAAGTGCAACAAAGGTTGACTAGACTGATTCCTGGGATGGTGGGACTGCCCTGTGAAGAGACAGTCAACAATGTATATATTTATTTAGTTAATGTTTGGGATCGGATTGAAAATTAGAATTTTGACATGGTTTGACTGGCTGCAAAGAGCATATTTCCCGACTTGAAAATCTGAAATAACGTTTCAGCTATCCATGTCCTCCAAAGATGCTGTCTGACCCACTGGGTTACTCCAGCATTTTGTATAGTATTCTGTACTGTTCACATTTGCCTCCAGTGCTCTCACAGGTAAAGAGCAATCAATTTGTCCTCTCACACCCCACATTTTGCTGCACGGTGACCCCAACATGACAGGCCATCAACCTGAAATATTAACCGTGTCTTTCTCCTGACCTGTTAGGTATATTCTGGTTTTACCTTAAATATTCCTGAAGGGGATTTTGCAGCAAAGGGGTAGGTCTCATCCTCTGGTGGCAGACAACTATAAAAAGTCCAATGGCCAAGAACAAGATATAACTCACGTGGAGGTGATTGTCGTGTGCATGCCCGAGCCAAAGCAAAATACAAATAAGTAGGTAGGAAATTGAATAGGTTAGAATGCAACTTCCATTCAACTTTGCTTCTGGAGTTACAGAAAAACAAATGAAGGGTTAAAACATTGTGGCTCGTTCAAGCTGAATGTTGTCTATTCAGTGGATTTACTTCCACTAATAAGATCTCAGATGTGACCTTAGTACAGCTAATTTATGATCTCACAAATTGTTTGAAATTGGGAGGTTTGATTTGATCAGCAGTATTCACGGATCTGTGTGCTTTATTGATATTTATTTTTTACCTTGCAGGACACAGTGATATTGGTTCAACTTCACGTAATTTGCTAAAACATTTTTCTTTGTTGTGCCTTGGCTCAGATATTTTTACTCTGAAGTTGGCAAACTCTTTCTTCACTGAAAACCATGCAAATGTTAAGGCCTGTTTCAGTGATTAATAACATGAATCAGCTGTAGGCTCCTTGAATCATGGCTGATCTAATCTTGACCTTAATGTCACTTTTCTTCTCGCCGCCCCCCAGACCTCTTATAGTTAATGCCACATGACCTGAAGTAGTGTTTCAGTATATGTTAGGGAGGAACTGGGAAACATGGCATAAAGGCAAAAGAAAAATCACAATAAGAGCTGATGTAGAGATAAAGGAGAACAGGCGCAACATATATAATCAATAATACAATGGATTAATAATCAGTAATATTGTGTAATCATCCCGGCATATCAGCAGAGGCCCAAGTATTAGCATTACGATTAATGCCCCACAGCACCGGAGACCCGGGTTCGATCCAGGTCTCGGGTGCTGTCTGTGTGGAATTTGCACGTTTTCCCTGTGACCGCGTGGGTTTCCTGGGGGTGCTCCGGTTTCCTCCCACATCCCAAAGACGTGCGGGTTGTAGGTCCTCTGTAAATTGCCCCCTAGTGTGTAGGGAGTGGATAAGTGGGATAACAGAACCAGTGTGAATGGGTGATCGATGGTCAGCAGTGACTCGATGGGCCGAAGGGCCTGTTTCCACACTGTATCTTTGAACTAATTATAATATTGATCAAATCAAGACTTACCCATCGGATTTGAACATGAACAATATTATCCCAGAGTATTTGAATGGCATTTACTGGATAATCCCTGAGGTTATTCTTTGTAAAGTGAAGGGAAAAGTTCATCTCTGCAAGTTTCATTTTCTGAAGTTAATTTGTAGTTTATATTTACCATTTTGCCTTTGCTTATTTGGTCGCGCGATACAAGATTTACACTTAAAGATGAACAAAATATCAATTTAAAGACAGATATCAACTAATTTCCCCGATTGACTATGAATATCGATTTCTTTAACATCTCCTTTCTCTCCGTCCATCCCCCACCCGACTACTACCTGGTACTAGCTGCAAAGTCGCTTTGTTGGGTCTCATTGTGTGAGAAGGAACGACCTTAGAAGGGGCACGACCAGAAACGTCACCCATTCCTTCTCTCCAGAGACGCTGCCTGATCCATGTTGTTCACCAGGGCGAATTCGGCACAGAGACTAACGGTAGTGGTGCAACACTTCCGATGCCCCAGGACTCTTGCAGTGAGGCTGCTCCATGGCCGGAGCTGCAGCGAGCGACTCGCCAGCCCGGAAAACACTCGCCAGCCCCAGCTTCCCAACTGCATCTGCATCTGTCCCGCCGCTGCTTCTGCTGCCATCCCTCCCTCAGCCCCGGCTCTCCAACACCCGCGGCCCATGCAGCTGATATGAGTTTTGAAATTCTCGTTGATCACAGAATTTCTCATGACAGAGCGTGAGGAATTTGTGATCAGCGTGAGAATTCATCGAAATGCGCAAGTCTCATGCTCAAATACCTGACTGATGAATGCAAGCATGCCACACCCCATATATATTTCATGAGAAGATGGCATATGTTGCATTTTTCACGTAAATTTTGATCAAATTATAACCTGAGAAAATACCCTATGATTTTTATACAAGAAGCCTAATTATGCTATCCATCTGCAGCTGAAGGCTCAGCTGCTTTACAGTTGGTTGGTGTAGTTACAAGTTACCCTGTATGGCAATATTCTGCAAACATATCAAAATGAACGCAAAAATGTATACTACAGATACTAGCAATCAGATACATAGAAACTACAGATACTAGCAATCAGCCTTCTCTCCATACAAAAACAGGATATCCTGGGAACACTCAGCAAGTTAGGCAAGTATCTGTGGAAAGCTAACATACTCATAACAATCCTGGTCTCACTCCTCCACATAGTCCCTTTGTCCTTTCCATTTACCCTTTTATTTTGCCTTTACAGCAATTAAAACCAACTTGTTTATTTTCCTCTTTCCAAGTTCTAATGAAGGGTCTTTGACTTGAAACATAACTCACTCTTTTCAGAGAATCTGTTGCGTTTTGATTTTGCTAGTTAGTGTAGCATCTTCAAGTACTCCAGTTAATGTAGCAACCAAGAATCCATCAACAGTGTATTTAAACAGTGTGTACTGAACATTTTAAACCATATTCAATTATTTATTCACATGCGTCCCTATGTGACCAATCATACGTTCACAAACCATGAAATCATTTACCAATTGAGCCTATGCTAGTTCTTTAGTGTAAACCCAAATTAATCTTCGAATCCGATACCTCTTCAAATATTTATCCAATTTATCATGATTTCCTCAGCAAACACTCCCTGTGTGCCACTATGATAAAGCATTCTGTGACCTTATCTTTTTCAATGTGAACATATCATCACCAATTTACCACTATATTCTTCTTCGATCATCTTCAGCCTCTATTTTTACAACAAAATGAAAGAAACAACAAACTCTCAGTTTATCCTTTCAAAACATAATGTCATTCTGAAAACCACCAATTTGTTGGAGGGTGGATGTGTGTGGTTACAGTCTGGTGCACAGATACAGAAAGAAACATAACTAAGATATGAAGACTCAGATCTGCAGATTCCAACATGTACTAATCCACACACACACATCTGAAGAAGGATCCCAACTCAAAATGCTGTCTATCCTTCCCTCCAGAAGCTACCTGAGCCGCTGAGTTACTCTGTCCGGGCTGCATTGTGATGCAGGCAGTGGAAGGTGAAGGGGACGGTCTGCAAACTTACATTCCACACCCTCAGAAAATACTGTTGTTCCATGGTGGGCTCGGGAGGTGGGACAAGGCAACCTCAGCATAGGGTAGTGGAGGGGATAGTTGCTGGCGGTGGCAGTCAGAGGTTGTGGTGTTGGTGGAGGTGGCTGCAGGAGGCCCGAGAGCAGCCGGGCAAAGATCATACCTTTCAGAAACTTGGAAGGTGCAAGATGGCGCCTCTCTTCATGCTGTTCTAGGCGAGGTTCTGTGGTGCTGTTGTATGATATCACTTGCTGGACAGCATGCAGAACAAGCATTTCACGGTATTTCTGCACATACCATTGAACATGGATCTAAAGTTCAAGAGTGTTTACTTGTCAAATGCACAGGAAGTGATCCGGAAGAATTAATTTCTTACTCGCTGCAGCTTTACAGCCTGTCCCACTGAGTACATACACTATTTCAGCCTGTCCACTGAGTACATACACTATTTCAGCCCGTTCCCACTCACGCTGTCTGGCCTACTGAGTGTTCCATCATGATACCGTTTTATTGTAGAAACGCACCCAGGTCAACGTGTAAATATACGCATGGATTCACACATTCTTACAAGCACACAAATCAAACAGAAACCTTCATTATCACAGAAACACACTCAATAATGTACAGAAATACCTACAGAAATTACTAGTGGCAAATTCAAACACATTGGATCTTCAGAATCATGCATGCACAAAGATTAACACAAATATACGCATGTATTTCATGAATATTCAAAGACACCCATGGGTGGAGTCTTTACCGGTGCATGCATATGTACATATAAATACGCACATGCACACACACACACACACACACACACACACACACGAGTTTACAGGAATAAAAAGCCATGTACAAATTTCTACCTAAGCATGCAATAAATTCACAAAAGTTATAGATTTAACTAAACACCATGTCACAGTTTACAGAAATGTTCAGGTAGATACAGAGATATTGATATGGATCTGCAGAAAGATAAACATTCATCAATCTAAGGATGTACAGAATCTACGAATACACTCAAGAGTACTGAAACTCCAATTTGTGAAAGATAACTGACAGATTTGTGCAAACTGGACAGCTCTCTCCAAAAATACACACAAATCTACAAAACTGGCATGCTCTGATCTTTAGAACTCCTCACATATTAAACTGTTTGCACAAATCTGCAGACACACAGAGAACCACTGAAGATTACATTCAGAATCGCACCTGCACACAAAAGTAGAGAAATACAGAAATATCCAGACAATTCTTCACAAGTACATACCCACTAAAGTGAACAACAGACATCTACAGAATCACAACTACTCAAATGTCCATGTCAAACCTTCACCACACACAAAGATTTGCAGAAATATGTATACACAAGGATTAAAAAAAACAGAAACTTACACACAAATGTACAAACAGTCTCCCTTGGGCCCATCATAGAATCTATAGAAACGCACCCACAAAGACTGACAGAATTGGATACACAAATATGCAGAATGATACTCAAACTGAGTAATAGAGAGGTGCAACACAGGAATAGGCTCTACTGCCCAGCAAATCAGAGCCATCTATCATCCCCCTATCTACTCTGATCATACATGTGTCCACAAACATGTCAACAGTTTCCTTCAAATCTAGTTACATGCTCACAGAAACACTAAAACTAAAGAACAACGTCCCCATGTCCAAAAAGGTAAGCAATAAGCGAGTTCGGTATTCCAAAAACCGCAAGGATTCATGGGATTTGTCAAAGGTCTTTCACCATAAACAAAAGCGAACTAGCTGGCTGAAGAAACAGTATATAAATTCTCATCTTTGTTCATAATTTATGTGTAAAAATATCTTTAATCTGAGGAACAGGGGTGCCGTGTGGTCACATTATAGGAAAGTGAATGTATTCCAGACTAGAACACAACGATGATAGTTTCTGAGTCAAACTATCCTGCTAATACGAATACAAATGAGCAATTAAATTCTCGATTCCAGAGAGACTCCCATAAATGGTCAACTCCTCACCCCCCCCCCCCCCCCCAAACAAACAGGGTAGCGGGAGAGCGGGGTAACAGCAACAGAGAGGGGGCAGATGCGAGTGAGAGACAGCGGAGATTGCTCACAGACCTGCGCTTCATCCGCAGCCAGGATCGAACCTGGGTACCCAGCGCCGCAGGTGCTGTCGAGCCGCAGCTGGGTGTCCCATCCCAGCGGCTCCAGGCCCACAGCCAGCGCGGAGAAGAAGCGCCAACTCCAGCCCAACCCAACTCCCGAGGAACCCGCTCGCCGAGGGGCCAGGCACCACCAGTGGCCAACCACACCCCCCCCCCCCCCCCCCGTGCTGGCGCAGATTGAGGGGGGGATCTTATAGAAACTTACAAAATTCTTCAGGGGTTGGACAGGCTAGATGCAGGAAGATTGTTCCCGATGTTGGGGAAGTCCAGAACAAGGGTCACAGTTCAAGGATAAGGGGGAAATCTTTTAGGACCGAGATGAGAAAATCTTTTTTTAAACAGAGAGTGGTGAATCTGTGGAATTCTCTGCCACAGAAGGTAGTTGAGGCCAGTTCATTGGCTATATTTAAGAGGGAATTAGATGTGGCTTTTGTGGCTAAAGGGATCAGGGGGTATGGAGAGAAGGCAGGTACAGGATACCGAGTTGGATGATCATCCATGATCATATTGAATGGCGGTGCAGGCCCGAAGGGCCGAATGGCCTACTCCTGCACCTATTTTCTATGAGCACCAGCCTTCAATGGGGAAACACACAAAGCGCTGCAGCAATTTGGCTGCCTCTGCCTCGCCGGCTGCATGCCTGGCCCGACACCTTTGGCCACCCCCAGACAGTCACGAGACATTCGGGAGGGGACTGGAACAGCCCAGCAGCAACTCAACAGCGCCCACAGCGCCAGAGCTCCGGGCCCGACCCCAGACGAGCACGATCTCGCTCACTCACCAAAGTATAAAGCAATAAAAATGACAAAATAATCTTAGTTTTTAACAAAGGAACAATAAACAATAATTCGTAGTTTGAAAGCTGATTCTACCCAGAAGAATCAAACCTGGAAAAAAAGGAAGAAATGAAGGTGTATATGTACACAGCTCCACTGCTTTCCAGCAATGTTTATGCATAGTGACCTTTGACCCAGGCATGCGCAGTCGGAATACCGAACTCGCTTATTCTAGAGACTTTTTAACGAAAGCACACATGCACAGATCATTGCGCAGAAACAATTCTATAGAAATAGCCACATGGATTGAAAGAAATGTGCACACTAGACTACAGAAATCCACACAAAACTGCAGAAGCATGTGTAAGTGTTCATGGAATGATATTCACTCATCTATAAATAGCTCTCTTATCTACAAAAAACGAATTGTCCACAAAAATACATGTATCTGCACAAACTTTTCCTTTTCCATAAGCATAAAGACATGCACAGGTAGATAGGACAATTAAAAAACAAACACATGCAGATATACGCACACAAATCAAGTTTTTTCTCAGGTATCCATAACCAGTATAGAAAATATACTTAACATAACTACTAATTAAACATTTGGAATCTCAAACATAGTTAATGGTTTTAATTATCAGCTAAAACAAAATTAATGTATTTATGTTGGTATCAAAACCAAAGATTTAATAAGATGTTTTAATGTCACTACCCACGCCCATTTTCAGAGATCCTCGCTGGCAATGCCATTTACAGGGATAACATCATTCATAGCTGTCAATTCATATAACGTTTCACTTGAGTAAACAATGCTCTTTACATTAAAAAGTGAATGATAAAATTTAGGTCTAACAGAAAATTGAAACTAGCTGTAACAAAATAAAATGATTGAAATTGACAAGCTAGGGAGCAGGGTAGACAGTGTCCAAAGATGGCCAGTAGCTCTGGTAACGCCACTGACCGCTCTCTAACCTCACGCTCCAGAAGAAGGCCCTCTGTGACCTGGTCTCCACAAACACGAACCACCGCCGTCACCCGTCAGGGGATTAAAACCTGAAAGACCAACAGCAAAATACTGTGACATTTCAAAGAGCATGGAGCAGTCAGAAAATCACACTTTGTGACATGGGGTATGGTAGTACATTGGGTACCTAAGTGGATGAGTGCCAAATATTTAGAAATGATCAATGTGCCACCATTGGCAGTGGCACATTCAGTGAAAGAATTAAAAAAACTAAGTCTTACACCGCAGATGTCTGTTTGTGCGTGTGGGTCTCTTTACTGGAGTTCTGAGATTACATATGAAGACAGGTACAATACATGGAGACATCACTGCCATCCAAATGGCCCTCAGCTAGTGAATCTGTACTCCCCCAAGGTCAATATATATGGAAGTATTATTGAGAGCAGCAGGGTGACCACAAGGTGGTGAACAGAGTGTACATTATCTGATGCATCCACAGCAGGAGAACAGACCAGACGGGAGGTGCAACCGCAAAAGGACCTACACCACCCAAGCAATGCTCTCATTTCACTCCAACATCGGGAAGGCATGGGAGTCGAAAACCGTGACCATCAGGTTAAACAATAGTTTCTTCCCAACAACCATCAGGCTCTTCAACTCTAACCAATGGACTATGGACTATCTTTGGTTGCACAAAGGACTTGGACATTTTCTTTATTAATTGATTGAATTTGTCCATTATATATTATTTATATGTATTGTGTTACAGGCAATTAAACACTAGACCAAACTTTGGACCGCAGGGAGAATTGCTTTTGTAAAGAAGATAAATTGAATCCCAAGGCTTGCAACCTGCACTAACTTCCATAATTAGTGAAAGGCATCACACACTCAGATTCAAGAAAGTTCATGGAAGTTGGGAGGGAGGGGAGGTAAAGATGAGTGACCCCCACAGGTAAGCTTCTGAGGATCAACTGATTTGGCTTTCCAAAGTACAACAGGGATTAAAAATTGACAAAATAAATAACTGGTATTTTAACTGCAGAAATGTTACTATTAAATGTATACAAAAAAAGTATAGAGAATTAAAATACAAGGCTTCTTGGATTAAAGTTAGTCATACAGCACAGAAAAGGGCCCTTCTGCCCATCTTTCCCACGCCGACCAAGATGCCTCTGCTACACTAGGCCCATCTGGTCATGTTTGGCCTATATCCCTTGAAGCCTTCCCTATCCATGTACCTTCAAATGTCTTTTAAATGTTGATATAGTACCTGCCTCAATTATCTCCTCTAGCTTGTTCCTAATACCCACCTCCCTATGTGAAAACGGTGCCAGTCAGTTTCCTATTAAATCTTTCCTCTCTCCCCTTAAACATATGCCCCCTGATCTTGATTCCCTAGTCTGGGCAAAAGAGTCTTTGCATTCTTTGTGCATCTGAGAAACTTAGTATTTAGCAGTTCTACTAAATGCACTATGATGTTGCTAGTACCTGTTAAACTACTGCAGGAGGCAGAGAAATTGTGCTTCAATCAGTCATACCATAATCAAGGTGACCCAGGTTATCAACTCAGGTCACAGATGAACTCCTAAGGCCCGTTGAAGTGATAATGCTACTAATACACTGGAGCTATTAATCAACTCTGCCACAACTTAAGGCGGATATCCTGGCAATATTTGTTCGAAACAGAGAATAAAATGCAGGGTTAAAGTATTCAATGTCCATGTAAACATGGTTGCTGTTCCCCTGAACACTTGACTCCACACCAGTGAGTACTTGGTGATTAGGAACACTCACCTCCTCTCAAGGGCTTCTTGTCAGATTTGGGTTTTGTTGCTCTTGGTGTGTTGGATTCTGGCTCCTGATATCAAACAATGATAAAACAACTAATTAGCCCTATTCATCTCATAAACATGAACATTATACATTAACGACATCTCAATTGTAAATAACTAAACATAACAAGATCATGTTACAGGATCTGTGATTGGTTTCCTCCGGGTGCTCTTTCCTTCTTGCAAATTTTCCCAGGCTTGGATTTTCTCCCTTCTTTTCTCTTCTTCAACCTGCATTAAAGAAAACAACAAGGTCAAATAGCCACCGCCCCAGAGCCGAATCTGCACAGCTTGAACCAATGAGTCTTATTCAGTCTTACAGTAACAAATTAGCCCAATGCTGCACACATCCACTTGTTCATTTACCATTGTTAGTTTACTTGTTAGCTCTTAATCTTAGTTTTCTTCTTCAAAAAATCTACCACATCAGAATCATCCAAATTAAATTACATCTTCCATGTTCCTAACATCTCAGCAATCTACTAAACAAATCCCATTCTCAGTTCTCCCCGCAGTTTGCTAACTTTCTGGGATGATACATTGTACAGAAGTTGTCCAGTCCAACACGCCTCCATTGACTTCCGACTAAACTCACAGCCCTTCATATTATTCCTTTTATACATGCTTGACTAAATGACTTCCGAATCTATTCCCAGCCTTTGACAAAGGATATTTAAAATCACAATTTTTAAATCCTTGTTTTCCCCTGGCTTACAATTCCCACACCCGTGGAACACATAATGCGTGCATTGTCAGCCCGTGCTGCATGTACTGATGTGGATAAATGTGAGGTTATCCATTTTGGTGGCAAAAACGGGAAAGCAGACTATTATCTAAATGATGGCCTATTGGGAAAGGGGGAGATGCAGCGAGACCTGGGTGTCATGGTACACCAGTCATTGAAGGTACACATGCAGGTGCAGCAGGCAGTAAAGAAAGCGAATGGTATGTTAGCTTTCATTGCAAAAGGATTTGAGTATAGGAGCAGGGAGGTCCTACTGCAGTTGTACAGGGTCTTGGTGAGACCACACCTGGAGTATTGCGTACAGTTTTGGTCTCCAAATCTGAGGAAGGACATTATTGCCATAGAGGGAGTGCAGAGAAGGTTCACCAGACTGATTCCTGGGATGTCAGGACTGTCTTATGAAGAAAGACTGGATAGACTTGGTTTATACTCTCTAGAATTTAGGAGATTGAGAGGGGATCTTATAGAAACTTACGAAATTCTTAAGGGGTTGGACAGGCTAGATGCAGGAAGATTGTTCCCGATGTTGGGGAAGTCCAGGACAAGGGGTCACAGCTTAAGGATAAGGGGGAAATCCTTTAAAACCGAGATGAGAAGAACTTTTTTCACACAGAGAGTGGTGAATCTCTGGAACTCTCTGCCACAGAGGGTAGTTGAGGCCAGTTCATTGGCTATATTTAAGAGGGAGTTAGATGTGGCCCTTGTGGCTAAGGGGATCAGGGGGTATGGAGAGAAGGCAGGTACGGGATACTGAGTTGGATGATCAGCCATGATCATATTGAATGGCGGTGCAGGCTCGAAGGGCTGAATGGCCTACTCCTGCACCTAATTTCTATGTTTCTATGTTCAGATCTGTTTGCATGGGCTTTCATTTTACCATCAGGACCAAATGATTTGATGCGCCCTTACTTCTTTCTGTTTCTCTTTGTATTTCGCTGCTTGGGAATCCAGTTCTTGCTGCATGCGATGCCGAGCAGCATCCATTGCTTCCTGCCGTCTCACAATTAATGATGGTTCTGGACACAAGGAGAATACATTAATACATTTAAAGAAGCTCCAACCTTAAGCAAAATAGATTTTACCTTTAGGAATAGGCATAGGAATAGTTCATATCCGATATTATGAAATATAGATCAAATAATTCTTATGAATGCAGAACTAAGACAAACTTAATAAATTGACCAGAGAGAAGACTACATTTCTGTCCAAAGACAATGATTTACTGAGTTTTCTGTTACATCTAGAAGGTGGGTTGTCCACAATGTGAAACTAACAAACCACCATCAAATCACAATTGAAGTCCAATGGCATCAAAGTTCAAATGTAAAATTATTCCAAAAACTCTTAAAATATGATGAGAAAATATAGTAGAAATAATAAATTCTAATAATATGCTCAACCTTCTCAAATGGATGTCATGAACCCAGCTTGTAGGGATTAGTCTGAAGCGGGATCTATCCATGTTCCCCGTAGATGCTGCCTGACCAGCTGAGTTACTCCAGCACTGTGTGTCCTTTTGTGTGGATCAGTTATCATAATGCAAACCCTCCAGTCCCAGAAACATCCTCATAAAACGACTTTGCACCCTACCAATCAACCTGTCTTATCAATGACAAAGCAAATAGAAGTTTGCAGAATGATAAAAAAATATACGGTACAAGAAGCCATTCTGACTATCACATCAATGTCTACTTCGAGCATCCAATAAAAGGTCTGTAGCCCCTAATAAACAGATTCAAATCCAGAGCATGAAATAAACTTTAGTCAATCACAAGCCAATCCAGCCCAAGATTTATGTAAAAATTAACTGCAGGTGCTGGTTTATACAGAAGATAGACACTGAGTGCTGGAGTAACTCAACGAGTCAGTCAGCATCTCAGAAGAAAAAGGTTGGTGGCGTTTCAGGTTGGGAGCCGTCTACAAACTATTTTATTCCTGTCTGAAGAAGGTCCGGACCCCCGACCACCCATTCCTGTTCACGTCACCTATCCATGTTCTCCACTGATGCTGCCTGACCCGCTGAGTTACTCCAGCACTCTGTGAAATGTCACCTATCCATGTTCTCCACAGATGCTGCCTGACCCGCTGAGTTACTCCAGCACTCTGTGAAACGTCACCCATCCATGTTCTCCACAGATGCTGCCTGACCTGCTGAGTTACTCCAGCACTCTGTGAAACGTCACCTATCCATGTTCTCCACAGATGCTGCCTGACCGGCTGAGTTACTCCAGCACTCTGTGAAACGTCACCTATCCATGTTCTCCACAGATGCTGCCTGACCCGCTGAGTTACTCCAGCACTCTGTGAAACGTCACCTATCCATGTTCTCCACAGATGCTGCCTGACTCTCTGAGTTACTCCAGCACTCTGTGAAACGTCACCTATCCACGTTCTCCACAGATGCTGCCTGACCCGCTGAGTTACTCCAGCCGAAGATTCCTTGCATTTTGAAATTCAATTCTCACTTGTAGATTACAAATGTATTAATTCAGTTTAGAATCTGGATAAAAGTTAAAAAATGCCCGTTAAAGTAAAATATTGTAAAATTCTGTACCAAGTTCAGCCTCCGTGGCCTGTGGCTGCTGGCGGCTCTTCAATCGCATTATGGAACCAATTCTCTGAAGGACAAAGTAGCCAGCCACGCAGCTGAAGAAGATATACCAGCCATATTCCGAAAGGATGTGGAGCAACTGTGTCACTGAAAGGGAAACAGAAACAAATGCTGACATTTTACCCACACATGAATATCGTCTAGACAGCTAAAACACCTCAGGTAGGTTGGCCTGATACAAGGAGTAGCTGGGGAACAAATTGGAGTTATGGAGTCATAGAGTGATACAATGTGGAAACTGGCCCTTCGGCTCAACTTGCACACACCGGCCAAAATGTCCCAGCTACACTAGTCCCACTTGCCCGTGCTTGGCCCGTATCCCTCTGAACCCGTCCTATCCATGTACTTGTCTAACTGTTTCTTAAATGTTGGGATAGTCCCATCCTCAACTACCTTCTCTGGCAGCTTGTTCCATACACCCACCACCCTTTGTGTGAAAAAGTTACCCCTCAGATTCTTATTAAATCTTTTCTTCTTCGCCTTGAACCTAAGCCCTCTATTCCCCTACTCTGGGCAAGAGATTCTGTGCATCTATCCGATCAATTCATCTCATGATTTTATACACTTCTATAAGATCACCCCTCCTCGACGTGCGCTCCAAGGAATAGAGACCAAGCCTACTCAACCTCTCCCTATAGCTCACACCCTCTAGTCCTGGCAACATCCTTGTAAACTTTCTCTGAACCCTTTCCAGCTTGACAATATCTTTCTATAACGGTGCCCAGAACTGATCACAATATTCTAAATGCGTTCTCATGAACGTCTTATACAATTGCAACATGACCTTTCCAACTTCTATAATCAATACTCTGACTGATGATGTCCCTGCCCAAACTTCACCAGGTGACCCCATGGGTATGGAATGAAAATAGGTTCAGTCTCTTACGGTGTACAGAGATTTCCATCTGTGGAAAGTATTCTGCCCTGCTTGTCTAGTTAGGTCAGAATGGAGTGTTCAGAAAACGTCTACAGATTTATCAGACAACTACAGGCCAATCAGTTTCTCAGTTGTGGAACAGCTTTTAATGACAATTATCAGAGAAAATATTAATAGGCACTTGGTAAAGGTTCATTTGATAAAGAGGACCCCGATATAATAAAGAACAATTATGTTTAACTGACCTGACTGAATGTTTTTTGGTGAGATAACAAAGGAAGCTTAAAGAATTGTGTAAGATGTTGACCACATGAATTTTCAGAAGGCCCGTTAGCCCCATGGAATTACAGGATCTATCACAGCATGGTTAGGAAAGTCAGATGGAGTGTGGTGTAAAATGGCTGTTTCTCAGATATTGGCACCTCCAAGGAGTCAATGCTGGAACTTTTTTTAATATTTTAATGATTAAGGGGTTGTGTTACAGGGATAGGCTGGGACTTTTGTCTGAGGAGTATTGAAGGCTCAGGTGTGACCTAGTGGAAGTGTACAAATTCATGAGGAGCATGGATAATGTAAACAGGGCCAAGGGAAATGGGACTGCAGGGACTCAGGACCTTGCGGGACAACGCAACCCTATTCGGCCCTTCAAACTTGGGCTAGCCAAACACAGGATATAGCTTAATCCCATTTAGTTAACCAGTGCTACCGATGAAGCAACTTAAAGGTACTTATCCAGGAACTGCTTCAAACAAGAGACTGCAGATGCTTGAATCTGGAGCAAAAAAAGAAAACTTCTGGTGGCACAGCAAATTTCTTTCCCCCTGCGGATACTGCTCAACCCACTGAATTTATCTAGCAGTTTGCTTATTAATACTTAAATGCCATGCTTCCATCAACTTCACAGGCAGTTGAGTAAAATAATTATTTCTCAATTCCCTCGAACTCTCCAACAATTATCTTCACCCTCAGTGACCAACAGAAGGTTGACCGGCCCAAGGTTCCTCAGCCTGGTGCTTTCTCCCTTTTCAAACTACGGCACACCAGCAGTTTCCAGTTGGCTGACACCAACCTATCTGCGCCTTGAAAATACCACATATCTGGTACAATTTCCTCCTGTGGTTCACTTAAGCATTTAAAATACACCTGAGCCACTCTGTAAAGTTGACAATCCTTTTTAATTATCCTTATTTAGCATTTCCAGTGGTGTCACCTTTTCCATACGTATAATATTTCTCCCATTAAAAGATTAAATACATTTGTTCAAAACTATAGGAATTAACTGGTCCATTTCAGAATGGCCGGCAGAGACCAGTAGGGTGCCGCAAAACTTAAAGCTGGGACCCCAGTTATTTACAATATATTATCGATCTAGACGAAGGAATTAAATGTAACATCTCCATTTGTGAATGACACAAAGCTTGGTGGCAGCGTGAGCTGCAAGGAGGATACTATGAGGCTGCAGGGTGACTTGGATAAATTGGATGACTGGGCAGATGCAGTATAACAATGTGAATAAATGTGAGGTTATCTACTTTGCTGGCAAGAACAAGAATGCAGATTATTATCTGAATGGTAGACAAAAATCTATGGTGTCAGATTAGGAAAAGGGGAAGTACAACGAGACCTGAGTGTCCTTGTACATGAGTCACTGAAAGTAAGCATGCAGGGTCAGTAGGCAGTAAAGAAAGCTAATGACATGTTGGCCTTCAATTCAGAGGGGATTTGAATATAGGAGCAAAGAGGTCCTACTGCAGTTGTACAGGGTCCTGGTGAGACCACACCTGGAGTATTGTGTGCAGTTTTTGGTCTCCTAATTTGAAGAAGGACATTCCTGCTATTGAGGGAGTGCAGTTTAGGTTCACTAGATTAATTCCCGGGATGACGGGACAGGGATATACAATATGATAGAACTTTATTTATCCCAGGAGGGAAATTGATCGAAAGAATGAAATAAATTATGATAAAAGAATGGATTGAATAGGCTTGTATTCACTGGAATTTTGAAGGATGAGAAGGGATATTATAGAAATATGTAAAATTATTAAGGGATTATACAGGTTAGATGCAGGAAAAATGTTCTCGATGTTGGAGGAGTCCAGATCCAGGGGTCATAGTTTACAAATAAGGGTTTAGGACTGAGATGAGGAAAGACCTTTTCACCCAGTTGTGAATCTGTGGAATTCTCTGCCACAGAAGGCAGTGGAGGCCAATTCACTGGATGTATTCAAGAGAGTTGGATATTGCTCCTAGGGAAACAGAATCAAAGGTTATGGAGAGAAAGCAGAATCTACTGATTCTGGATGATCAGCCATGATCACAATGAATGGTGGTGCTGGCTCAAAGGGCTGAATGGCCTACTCCTGCACCTATTTTCTATGTTTCCAAAACTGCAGATGCTGAAGATATACAAATTGTGCACAAACTCAGCAGGTGTAGCCGGACAGGCAAGTCTCACATTAACAACTCATTACACAGACCATGAAACCTAATGTGGCAGTAACTACTACTAGTAAGCCATTTTCACTCATTGTATCACATTTGTTCTATCCATCTCTCCCTGACCTCCCCTCCTACTGAAAATCAGTGTGTATTTTCCCTTTCCAGTCCAGACCCAAAATGTTGATGGTTTCTCTTCTCACAGATGCTGCTAGACCTGCTGAATTGTTAGAAATATTTTCTGTTTTTGTTCAAATCTGTACATTAAGCACCTTCAGATTTACCTTGATTTTACTAGTAATTATTTTTGATGCAGCTTTTTTGCTATTAATTTCCTTGTTAATTGCATCCCTGCACCTGCTTTATTCCTTCAAGCTATGATACAGAAGGAAGCCAAATAGTCTATATTGGTTTGTAGTTAAACATTCTAATGCAATTTAGATTTTTGTTTCACAGAGTAAAAGGATAAGAATGCAAATGAAACGAGGTAAGGGGGAAATTCAAAGAAAATGGTTTTAGCTCAAAATTTCTCACTGCAACTCCCCCTCCAGCACCAATCTCCTCCTCCCTCCACAATCTCTCCTCTCCTCTCCACCACCCCCTCCCCCTCTCAGACTGGAGCCCAGCTCTCCCCGCACTCACCCTCCCACCTGACCCTCACTCACTCCCCCCCACGCACCTGCCCCCACTCCGTCTCCCCCTCTCTCTCCCCCCTTCCCCTACTCTACCAGTCTCCCCATCCCCCAAACTGGAAGCCCTCCACCACCTGCCATTACCGCCGGCCCCTCGGCCTCCCCCACTGTACACCAGCGTACCCCCCCTGTACACGTGTACCCCACGCTATAGCCCACGCTGTACACCAGTCTACACCGTACCCCACTCTCCCCCCACACTGTACCCACACTATACACCAGTGTACCCCACATTATACACCACTCTACACTATACACACTCTATACCACTATCGGCCCCACACTGAACCCCAGTGTACCCCACACTCTACACCAGTCCACACTATACATACACACACACTCTACACATATACACACACACTCTACACTACACACTCTACACAATCTACACTGAACCCCAGTGTACCCCACACTACAAATACACCACTATACACACTATCTACCCCACACTCTATCCCACACTCTATCCCACACTACACACACTCTCTACACTCTGTACCCCACACTACACCACTATACACACTATCTACCCCACTGTCTACACTGAACCACAGTGTACCCCACACACTCTACACCGGTCTACACCACTATATACCACACATACACTCTACACTGAACCCCAGTGTACCCCACACTCTACACATACACACACTATCTACCCCACACTACACGCACTCTACAGGACACATATACCCCACACTCTACACCACACACACTCTATACCCCACACTACACGCACTCTACACCACACATACACACACTCTCTACCCCACACTCTACACTGAACCACAGTGTACCCCACACACTCTACACCGGTCTACACCACTATATACCACACATACACTCTACACTACACATACACAGTGTACCCCACAGTATACCACACTCTCTATACCCCACACACTACACACCACTATACACACTATCTACCCCACACACTACGCACACATACACATACACTCTACAGGACACATCTACCCCACTGTCTACACTGAACCACCTGCTGTCACACTACACCCTATACACACTATCTACTACACACACTACTACACTCTATACCCTACACCTCTACACACACTATACAGACACACTCTACCCCCACTACACCTACACACCATCTACCCCACACTACACACACTCTATACCCCACACACTACAGGACACATATACCCCACACACTCTGTGTACCCCACACGCTACCCCACACTACACACTACACACTCTATACCCCACACTCTACAGGACACATATACACACACTCTATACCCCACACACTACACACACTATCTACCCCACACTACACCACTCTACACCACACATACACACACACTCTGTACCCCACACTACACACTCTATATACACCCACCACCTGCTGTCACTCTACCCCACACCACACTACACACACTCCCCTATACACTCTATCTACCCCACACTCTACACTGTACCCCACACTCTACACCACTATACAGACACTATCTACCCCACTGTCTACACACTATCTACACCACACTACACATATACACTCTATACCCCACACACTACACCACTATCTACCCCACACTACACACTCTACACCACACATATACACACACTCTATACCCCACACACTACACCACTATACACACACTATCTACCCCACTGTCTACACTGAACCACCTGCTGTCACCGCCGGCCCCTCGCGCTCCTCCATCGTTTCACTTCCGACTGATCCGTTGGTCACGTGACATCCGGGACCGCTCGACCAATCAGAGCAGCGACTGACGTGGCAAATCAGGACCTGCATCCGCGTTTAAAAGGGTAACGCCGGCGGCGCCGGTGGGGTGGGGCCCACAGCAGGAGCTAAAGGCTGTTTGTTGATGGGGGTTTCGGCCCGAAACGTTGACTATTTCCTTCGCTCCATAGATGCTGCTGCACCCGCTGAGTTTCTCCAGCTTTTTTGTGTACCTGTTGATGGAACATCTGGCTACTGGACATAAGGGCCCGTTTCGCACCACAGACTGTGCTGGATCATGTCTGATCCCCCTGGATTTTCACAGCAGGTGTTGCAGTATAATTGTCACTCCATCCGGACTCTATCCCAACCGAGATTCTGTTTCCTTTCCAACTCCAATCCTCCTGTACAACTAATCACAGAATCATGCATGCCCATCATGTCTTTAGTTTAGAAATACAGCATGGAAACAGGCCCTTCAAGTCAAGAGTTTATTGTCATGTGTCCCAGATAGAACAATGAAATTCTTGCTTGCTGCAGCACAACAGAATATTGTACGCATAAATGCAGATCAGTGTGTCCATTTACCATATGTGTGTGTGTGTGTGTGTGTGTATATATATATATATATATATTATATAAAAGTCTGTGGCTGCCGGCTGCCTTTCTTCCTTTTGATTCGTTTCCATCGTGTGATGGCACAATGCCCAATGCTCACTGATGTCCAATCGGACTTTCTTCCTTTGATTCCCTGCAACTCCGAAACCAGACGCAGAATCGCCGACATCTTTTCCATTTCGGTAGAGATTTCACTTTTCTTTCTAAGTATCCGCTCCTCATTACATTTCGTCGTGTTTAAGTACACGTTTTTATCTTATTCTTACTCTAAAGACTGTGTGGATCTGGATGTACTACTTTAGGTAGAACATCACTCAGCATTATGACAGTGGTGGACGTGCTAGTGGAGATGGAGAGTGGTCAATGTTGATACCTTCTTTACATACAGCTAAATCATTGACATAAACCACAAATATACCACACCTTGCAAAAACCTTCGCGGAGCCCGATTGCAAACATTTCTCCAGGCTCTAACCTCTGCTTTTCAAGCAGCAATGGCCACACTGGAGTCAGTAGGAATCAAGGGGTAATCCCTCCATGGAATCACACATAGCACAAAGGAAGGCAGTTGTGATGGATGGTCAATCATCTCAGCCACAGGCTTCTTGTTAGGAGTTCCTCTGGGTCGTGTCCTTCATCAATGAACTCGGTTCAGAAATGGGAATGTTCATTGATAATTGCACAATGTTCCACTCCAGCCGAGACTTCTCAGATAATGAAGCAATGTAATAATGGTTGGACTCAATGCGCCACAGAGTACCTTGTTACCACTGATGTTAGATACACTGGCCTCCTCTGCCCTCTGTTGAAACTCAGGTTATATGCACACATTCTATGTTTACACAATTCATTGACAACCCGACTCCAGCAATTCAAATAGCACATCAGAGAGCGATGCCTTCAGAACAAAACACATCAACCTTCCTCCTTCCTAACAAAAGATTATTAGCCTGCTAATTTATTCTCTCTCTCTCTCTGTGCAGAAACTGACTCTGACTTGCCGAGTTCCTTCAGCTTCCTTGACTTTTGTGCCATGGTTAAGCTTTGGTGCCAATTACACTCTGCTCCTTGGCATTAGGCCCATCAAGGTACCCCTCACGATGAGAACAGAGCACGAAACTGGATAGAAGCTCTCATCCCTCCCCCACTGATGAGTTCCGATGGGTTACTTATTAAAGAGACGGGGAAGGTGACGCCTTTATCTTCTTCCTGCGTCAACCTGAGGATCAAGGATGATTGGGTTCTGTGGGTTGCGAGGTGATTGGTGGGACCTGCACTCTCCCAGAGGGGACAGACAGGTTGTGCCTGATGGGATGAGTGGCAGGTCCTTTCCTTCCATTGTCCATCTGCTCCTGACACAGGATGTTCTCAATGCATCTTGAATGCTGCTCCTCCACTCCAACAGTTACTCTGCTCTGCATGGACCTTGCTTTCCACCTCCCATCCCAGGCTCTGTACCTAACAAAAGCCTCTCGTCTCAAATACTTTGAGAAGGTGACCTACTAGAATCAGCAACCATCCCGCTTGACCTGAATATTTACATCTTTGTGAAAGTAAAAACTGACAATTACCTCAAAAAATGTTTATTATCAAAATCCTGACAAGCAAAACATATACAGCCTGAACATGATAATTGAAGTGAATGATACTTGGAGTTAGAGTGAAAACACAAACCAATCTTTTCTGCAGTGAGGTCTGACTTGGACAATAAGTTGTTCCTGAGCAGTATTCCATTGGGTGATAACAGGACATTGCAGTTTCCAGGTGATCAGAGCCTGCCCATAGACAAGACCACACACAAGCACAATGCTCATCACTTCACTAAATTCAAGGTTCATCTCCAAAGCGGAGACCACCCAACAAAGAACTTTAACATAAACACATTAGGGAAGCATTAGTTGCCGTTGGTTACAGAATCCGCCTCCATATCTTCTTCCTCAACTTCATCTGTAGCGCCTGTAAAAACATAAATGTCTGACATCTTAAACTTGCTACTCTTTTTATTCAAAGATTAAAAGATTGACAATTGTTAATAAAATAGTTTCACAAGGATGTTGAGGGTTGCTTTAACCAGTACTGTAACGGAGCTCAGTATTACATTATCAATTAGTAATAGTACCTGGGCTGCACAGTTCACTCAGATAGTGTTTACTACCAGTCAGCGTGTAGTGACAGCAGTGGAGAGATAATAATGTTTGTTGACATAATGGAAAAAGTCTGGCCTTGCTTTATAGAAAGGGGAGATCGGCAGAGATCTGGGCAAATAAAAAAGGAACTAAACCAAACAAGTGTAGAATTGCAAAAAAATTATAACAGAGCCATTCAGCCATTATATTCATGCCAAATGAAAAAGAACTGCCAAACATAATCTCACTATCCTTAAAGAAGGGTTTCGGCCCGAAACGTTGCCTATTTCCTTCGCTCCATAGATTCTGCTGCATCCGCTGAGTTTCTCCAGCATTTTTGTGTACCATCTCACTATCCATCACTAGTTAGGCCTTTTCATGTACAATTCCAAGTTTTATTTAAAATGTGGGGTTGTGTCTCTATTCACCTTCCAGGCTCACACCCAGCTATAAAGCTTTCACTTTTCAACAGATTCTAAATTGTCTGATTTTTTAGCCTTCTGCAAAAAGGTGTTCTCTAATTACAGTATCTAGATCCTTCATAATATTTTACACCCCAATTAAATCTTCCAGTCTCTTATGTTCTGATAGAAACAGCCTCTCCAATCAATAAAATGGGGGCTCAATCCATGGGAGCTCAGAAATGAACACACTGGACAAATTTTAATCTGATCAAAGATTGACACAAAATGCTGGAATAATTCGGCAGGTCAGGCAGCATTTCTGGAGAAAATGAATAGATTATTTTTTGGGTCAAGACCCTTCATCAGACAGAGTCAGGGAGGGGGAGACTGGAGGTTTGGTTTAATCTGATCAGTCTAGAAAAGGGAAGGCAGAGTTTTCTCTGATCTTACATACTCTGCTTGTTCCTTTTTGAATCTCGAGGGGGATAGGAAATATAGTAGCTCTGAAGAAGGGTCTCGACCCAAAAATGTCACCCATTCCTTCTCTCCAGAGTTGCCGCCTGTCCCGCTGAGTTACTCCAGTATTTTGTGTCTACCACAAGGAATATAGTTTTGTGAAGCAGAAGGACGCGAAGTCTGCAACAAAACTGCTAAATGCATTATCGGCAGATTGGGCTTTGTGGAGAACAGGACTTTCCTTGCTTTGGACCATTTGATTTTATGTTCATGCTCTCAACTCACCAGTCTTCCTGTCTCTGCCTGGGATTTGCCCAGCCTGCAACATTCCTTTCAATTTCTCCACCTCAGCCAGGGTTGATGCATTGGCAATCGCATTCTGCAAATCAAACAGCAGCATAGCTTCAGAGATTGACACGTTCAAAGGTGCCCTTTTAACCAAGTGACCCTTCAGCCTTTCCACAGATCTGCTGTCTCTCCAGGTACTAAAGTACTCAGTTGGCCCAAAGTCTAGGAGATAATACACTAGCCATTCATGAGCAAAAAAGAATACACCTGCAATCTGAAACTGAATTTGACCATGTTTGGCACAGAGTGGGTCAAAGGGCCTGTTTCTACGCAGCAGCGCTCCAGGCTTGCTCCATGTTTGATGCCAACCCACAATCTCTATCAACGCATCTGTTTGCTTTCCATGACCTGCCAGACATATTAGAAAATCAAGAGTCGAGAGAACCCAATGAACTGGAATTTACTAATAGTCAAGAAACGCAGTGTGAAAGCTGATAAACACCAAGATTAAAGTAAATTATGTGCAGAATTTTGAAAGAGACGACTTCAGAGATGGTGGGTATTATTCCATGGTTTTAAAGATCCTGGAATTTTTCCGATGGATTGCAAGGTAGCCCAGTTTAATGAAGGCTGGAGAGAAAAAGGGGAATAATCAATCCATCAGGTTAATGTCAATGGAGTGGAAAATGTGAAATCTATAATCAATGATGCAATACTAGGATTGAGGAGTCAATATGGACTTACAAATAAATTGTCCTAGAATGAAGATGCAACTTGTGAATAGACATGGTGCACCCAGTAATATGGTGTAATTGGAACTTCAGCGGGAACATAATGGTCAAAGCACTTGGAAGTGGAAGCAAGGGAGTGGCATGGTTAGAGAACCTGTCATTGGATAGAAAGCAAAGAGTGGCAACAAAGAGGTCCTTCCTTCCGTCAGCAGAGGTGACTATTGGGGAACTTCTCGGATCAGTGGTTGGGCCAAAGCTGTTCACCATCTATCAACTAAGGGGACCGACCATACATCAGACTTGCAAGTCTGCACAATCCGATTATTGCATCTGTGATTATAGACTAAAGTATTATAGTATAGTATAGACTAAAGTGGGTGAAGCAGAGTATTTGTTCAATATCAGACATTGGGTGGTGCTTCTACACGTCACCAAAGTCAAACACGCAGGAAGAGTGCAAACTTAAACGGGCTCCATTTATAAACAGAAGTGCTTGATTACAGGGTAAAGAACACCTAGATAATTGTACAAGGCCTCAGTCAGACTGCACCGGGAGTATTGTGCACAGATCTAATCTTTTTACTTGAGAAATGATGGAAGTGCAACAATGCTTTGCTGGATTTGTTCAGGGGACGGTGTGTTTCCTGTACAGAGATCGAGTAGAGCAGAGCGCAGAGTGTGGGGGATGAGGGGAGACCTCATGGAAACCTACCAAACTAGGAAAGGCCTCGACAGGTCAGATGTTGTAAAGATGTTTTCTCTGACTGAGAAGTCTAGGAATGCAGAACATGTTGGAAATAAGGGGTAAGCAAATTAGGACCAAGATGAAAAAATAATTATTTACTCAGAAGATAAACCGTTGGAATCGTCTGCCCTGCCGCTCAACAATGAGCTCAATCAAATCAGAAAGAGAAGTAGATTGGTCTTGAATCTCATGAATAGTGGAGCTAACTCAAAGGCCAGCCGACATCCTGCTGCTCCTTATTAAGTTCCTAAAACATTTGGCACAGAAACATACCGGCTCCATTGCCGCCCCCCCCCCCCCCCCCCCCCCCCCCCCAACAACGTGCGACAGGGAATTGAAATAAGAGAGGAGGGCGAATTGGACCCATCTGATATCATTCATCCTTCATCTGGTAATTCCCACTGCTCTGTATAATTGGGCAAAATTATTCTGGGATATGGTGCAAATATAATCAACCAATGGAATTAAATGGCCCAAGTGAACAGATCACTCCTCCTGCTCTGAGACTTCACCTCCTCACAGAACAGTTCAACAGGACTACCTGCAATTAGCTTGATTCATGTTGTGCATCCATGTCATCTCTGCTTTAGTTCTGTTTTTATTTCATTTCTGAAATCTTGCTCATGCATTGGCTTCAGCATTGTCAAACAAGCAATTCTCCAGACGCCAACCTAGCCCCTAAGATTCCTCGTTTCTTTGTCTGATTCCAGCATTTGCTCTTGCAGGGCCCAGTTAAACCTGTAGCGAGCGGGGTGCATCTGCTTACCTTAATAGCTTCAACTTCAGGTCCTGTAGGACCTGCTTTCTTCTTCTCCCCTGACAATCCTGCACCTGGTGTGAAACTTAAGGACACAGAGAATTTAGTCAATTAAGCTGCCACACAAGATCTTCTCTGGACCTTTAAAGCCACAATGTTTAAAAACCAGTGCAGTATCTGATCTTTTCATTAACTGATACATATTACAACTCTGCCCTGAACAGATCATTACTTGAAATAACTTCCCTCAGAAACACAAATGTGCTGGGAAGGCAGCACTTGCTGAAAAGATCAGCAATTTGGAAGCACTGTTGGTCTTGAATAAAGACATCTCTCTGGTTGATTCTTGCCCAATTGCAGTGTTTCTGAGGCAAGGCATCAAGTCAAGTGTAGTGTCTGTATCTTACGTCTTGGTTTTCTTGGTTATATCCTTGGCAAGCTGCGCCCCACGTTTGCCTTTAAACATCCGATCCGCTTCCTGACGTTCCTGTGACGATACATCACATTCAGTTACAAACAAACTGAACGGCTCATCCCAGCCAGTCACATTCTGCCTACCCACATGTGTTATATGCTATAATAAATTAAAAAAATTGAGAGCACAAAAATAGCAGTAAAGTAAAGAGTTGATAGTCAAAATCCTGAAATGATCACTTCAGAAAACTATCGTACCGTAAGAGTGAAATGTATCCTATATCAGGTCCAAGGTAAAGAATCATCAGGCAATTTAAAAACAAAACATCCTGGATGGCAAAAAAAGATGACAGTGGGTACTTTTGGAAGAAGCAGCTATTCAGTCACCCAAACAAAAGCAGCTTCACATTTCCACTTGTCAAAAGGTTTGACTCTGCGGCAGTTGGAGTTGGTTCCAATTGTGGGAGCGCTGTTGATGAGCTTGGTGAACAGAACAGTACGTACCTTGGAACTTCAATATCAGGTGTGGACTGCTAATGTTATCTGGACTCTCAACATGAACTGAACTGGTGGCAAGGGCTGATCATAGTTTAACACTGGCCTCTCACCCATAAACAATGGAGCAACACTAACGACAGTGACACACTGAAGTTGAATAGAAATACAAGCAGAGCAAGATAGAAATCCTCCTGTGCATCTATACCATGTTAACAATGGTTATGTGACCATGCATATAATTCAGAGGGCTAGGTAACTATTCAGAGGCATATCCAAGTCCTGACACATCAGCAGACAAAGACAGACTTGGATTGTTTTCTCTGAAATGCCATTGGTGAGGTTCGTACAGTTTCAAGGTCCAAAAATCCCATTTAAGGACCAAAATCCAGCAAACATTGATGGTTTATCGGACACTCCTCGACCGCCCACCCGCAGGCCCGGAGCTCCACCACTGGATTGGGCGCCACCTGCCCTACCACCACGATGCCGAGATGGCCACCACAACATCCAGTGCTTCTCCGCCTTCCCGGCTAAAGCCAGGCCCGGACCACCTCCTCTAATGATTTTGTGCACCTCTATAAGATCACCCTTTATCTTCCTGCGCTGCAAGCAATAGAATCCCAGCCTACGCAACCTCTCCCCATAGCTCAGACCCTCGAATCCTGGCAACATCCTTGTAAATCTCTGTACCTTTTCCAGCTTGATCTGAAACCAGGTGACCTAACATCCCTCAACACATAGGAACAAGCATAAATCTGATTCAATAAGTCAGGAGAGCTTGCTGGAAGCAGCCCTAAACATACCACACAAAAGTTCAGGAACTACAAAATAAAAACCATTTCATTTAAAGGGATACCATATCATATTTCAGGATACAAAGCGACACAGTACTAAAACTGGTACCTAGAGCGGCAAGTCCAAACCATACCTTCAGCTTGACCTTCTGGAAATCCAGAACTCTGATCTGTGGAGCTTTGTGGATCACATAGAGGCGATAATGCTTCTTACTTGTGACAGGATTTCTCAGGAGGCTGCAAAATCAATGTTCATAATTCAAATGCATTTGACCAAACCGAAAATCTCGCTAAGAGTCTGACAGTCAGTGAATGGAAGAAAAGGAGTAGATAAAGGGCAGGATGGAATAGAACAAGTTAATGGCTTGGCTCAGACAAGGTGCACCATAGGATGGCTGGCAGGCTGCAGAAATAAAACTAGGAAGATGCACAAGGCAGGGTGCAGTAGGAAGTTTACATAACTGAATACTCATTATGCAAGTCACTACTGATGCCTGTGTTAAAACTGGTTGCCAACAGGTCATCAGAATTCTGCAGGTCTTGGTGATCCAAGCAGAATGTTGGCCAGACAAGTGTGAATGTAAGTGGTGTAACACTGCCACCTGCTGGCAGCAATCACAAGGCCACAAGAAAGTGGAACAACCCATGTCCTCTTCCTCGTACAAAAGGCCATATCATTTATTAATTTCCAAAGCCAGCAATTTGTATATTACACTCAAGGTTTATCAGCATCTGACTGAAACTAAGTGGGGTTTAAAACAGCTGGAAACATATTCATACTTATGGGTGATCTTCTCCAGTCATATCCAGGCATGTAAATTATAAATTGAACACCCAACTCCAATTAAATACAAATAAACAAGCCACTACATTAAAGATGATTGTACCTTGGACAGAGAATGCACAAGCAGTACTTACAAGTTGTGCACATGTTTATTCCCAATAGCACAGGCAAACTGCCAGCAACATATTCATGAACAGCAAATCAGAAACAGCTTCAAGATGCTCCCTTAAACATTTCAAAAATATTAGCAGCCAGTAAGACCTCGTAAAGAGAAAACATGCAATCAGAAAATGGCAGTTATAGCTATAGTAAAACACACTGCCCCTCCAGAAGCAGAGTCTAGGGCCAGAGGGCACAGCCTCAGAATAAGAGGTTATACCTTTAGAAAGAAGAGGAGGAATTTCTTTAGCCAGAGGGTGAAACTGTGGCATTAGTTGGTAGAGACAGCTGTGGAAGCCAAGTCATTGGAGATTGATGGGTTATTGATTAGGAAGAGTGTCCACTACAGATAGGAGGGAGGAGAAGGGTTGAGGTGGAAAAACAGATCAGCCATGATCGAATGGCAAGGCAGACTTGATGGGCTGAATGACCTCATTCTGTCTTATGACCACAACAATAATAAGCCAATATCTTAACATTAATGAAGAGTAGTGAACATACCTCAGAAACTCAAGCGACTTGATGGTTGAAAGTGTATCCAGATCGCCCTACGGGGGAAGATGGAAGACTAGCATGAACTCGGCCGGCCAAAGGAACGGCTATAGTATTTTTATTACAGGCCCAGGGAAATTGACAGCACACACCCAACCAAAGTTAAGCCAACTGAATAATTACAGGAACAGGACAAGACAACCATAGAGGCCCTGCCCTCGAGGATGACCTGTGAACTAACTCCAGTACTTGTCTAGGTTCTCGAAACCCATCCAATAATCTGCCAATACCAAGGGGTCTTTGGGAAGAAGGTGTGAAGGCTAGGTGGTGTACATTGCCCATGATTGCACAATTCCCACTGTGGGCTCACCAATGGATTGGCTGGTTACAACACGACTTTCTAGCCCCCTCCAAAAAAAAATCCACTGATCAGTTACATTCTTGCATCTATCCTTACTTTAAACTTTGATAATTCAATTTTTGACAATGACCACAAACTGTTCTGAATCCAAGTAGCCTGCAGGAGGATGACCAATTACTTTTCTCCACAGATGCTGCCTAACCCGCTGAGTTACTCCAGCACTCTATGAAACGTCACCTATCCATGTTCTCCAGTGATGTTGCCTGACCCGCTGAGTCACTTGGCAGTAGCTCTCAGGCTGCTAACGCACCTTACTCTCATGCACCATGGAACATTTGGGTCACCACACAGCTCTACACAACAGCATTACTATTTGGAAATGGAAATGAGAGGCTGATCTCAGCATTCTACACAGGCTGTAAGGATAATTTGAGTCTTCTTACAGGTGCTGATAAAATCTACTGAGTGTTTGCAGAATTGTGTATTATTTATTATTAATCGTTTGATATTTCAGCATCCATGATATAATCCTGTTGACCCACACTCTTATTCTGATATTTATCTTTCACTGGGACCCGTGTCATTTGCTTTACATTATATGATAACTTGCTCCATGTTTCCTTTTTTGCTGCTCGCACTGGTATTTAGTCCTTTCAAACTTGTGCTTGCCCACATTCTGCCACCTGCTATCATGCACTCAGCTTGTTATGCTTTCTGTGTCTGCTTGGGGCTTACTAATATTCGAGCTGACAAGTGACAATGCCACAACTGAACCGAGTGCCATAACACACATTAATAACCACAATTTTCACCATCAAAACATTTCAAGGGAAGTTCGAAATCACTGAACGCGGGGAAGATTGAGACTGGCTGCCTACGACTAAAAACAACATTATTTACAGGTTCAAAAGTTTCTTCAACTCACCAGTTCCTGCAGATTGTTGTTGGTGAGGACCAATTCCCGCAGGTTCGGCAGCGCCTGTTCAAGGCCTTCACCGATACGACTGAAACAAAATCATTTCAGATTATTGAATCCTGCATAGGGATGCTTACTGGTCACGATTTATGAACCACAAACAAATCATTGAACCAGACACGATCGAGTACAGAAAACGACTTCACTGCAGACACTGTCCAGGGTGACAATGCAATACAATGGTGCGTTAGTTTGACAGTTAAATTCAGAGTTGCCAGATTTGGCACAATTTCCAAAGGCCCGTGCGCACGGACTTACGGAGTGGTGCCCAATCCAGGCGAGTCCCAGGCTGCTGCTGGGCCTCTAGCCATCACCTTTGTCTTGGTTTTCCCTCTCCTTGCCCGGCCACCCGTCTGTTCTGGGAACACCTCCTGCAGCCAACCTCGAGGGTGCGCATGGTACAACCCCCGGTCCACCAGCCTTGCTCCTCATGGCCGCCGTTGCCAGATCCCTCCTCTTGCTCGGTTCCCTGAGCTTTGGAGGATGAGCAGGGTCGGGGCATGACGGCTTCCCCCCTCCTCTAGGCCACGGCTCACCGCCATCCTTCTGTAAAGTGGAACGGCAGCCCACAACTGCACCAGCATCTCTACTTCCTCCAATGACCATGTCTGTATGGCTCCAACTTCTGCAGGCACACCGTAGAATGCATCCGATTGGGTTGGCTGGCAACTGCCCAGACTACATGAAATTGCAGTGGTGGATCTGTCCCAGGAATCAGCTCCCCCTCCTCCATCCACATATACGGCATGCTGCCTCGGGAAAGCAGCCAACATAATCAAGGACCACTCACAACACACGTTTTTTATTTCTTATTTCTCCTAGGCATAGAGTGATACAGTGTGGAAACAGGCCCTTCGGCCCAAATGGCCCGCACCAGCCAACATGTCCCATCTACACACGTCCCATCTGCCAGGGTTTGGTCCAAATCCCTCCAAACCCGTCCTATTCATGTATCTGTCTGTTTCTTAAACGTTGGGATAGTCCCAGCCTCAACTACCTCCTCTGGCAGCTTGTTCCATACAACCACTATCCTTTGTGTGAAAAAGTTACCCCTATTAATTATTTTTCCCCTTCACCTTAAACCTATGTCCCTGGTCCGCGATTCACCTACTCTGGGCAAGAGACTCTCTGCATCTACCCGATCTATTCCTCATGATTTTATACACCTCAATAAGATAACCCCTCATCCTCCTGTGCTCCAAAGAATACAGTCCCGACCTATTCAACCTCTCCCTATAGCTCAGACCTTCTAGCCCTGGTAACATCCTTGTAAATCCTCTCTGTACCCTTTCCAGCTTGGCATCTTTCCTTTAAATTGGTGCCCATAACTGAACATAATCTTATACAACTGCACCAAGACCTCCAAACTTGTGTATTCAATACTCCGACTGAGGGGGGGGGAGAGACTCACCAGATCCGGTTATTGTTCAACAACAGACTCTTCAGTCTCCGCAGCAATGGAAATCCATCCAATTTCCGTATTTCATTGTCCGAGAAGTCAATGGAGTCGAACTGATCAAGAGTCGCCCCCAAATTCTCCACAACTGGAATCTTATATCCTGCAACAATAAAAATATTTGTCCCGTGACTCTGGCAGCGAAACAAAACAAATCCGCCGCCTCGCCTTCAGCCGGGAACTCGGCGGCTGAGGGACGTGAGGTCGGCGACGGGGAAACGGTCCTTGGCCCGAGGGGTGGAGGAGGAAGAAGGGGGGGGCGGGGACGGGCAGATACTCCGGGCCTCACCGCGAAGGTCGAGTTCCCGGTCCCGCACGGCGTTGGTGAACTGCGCCGCCAACTCGATCAGCTCCGCCGTCAGCTTCACCATGCTGCCGCGATCCCACAATGCTCCGCACGCCAGCACTTCCGCCAGATTTCGGGGCCACCGACCTCACTCCCATGATTCCACGGGGGATACTTTCACTCCCATGATACCTCAGGGTCCGGACCTCACTCCCATGATTCCACGGGGGATAATTTTACTCCCATGATACCTCAGGGTCCGGACCTCACTCCCATGATACCTCAGGGTCCGGACCTCATTCCCATGATACCTCAGGGCCCGGACCTAACTCCCATGATACCTCAGGGTCCGGACCTCATTCCCATGATACCTCAGGGTCCGGACCTCACTCCCATGATACCTCAGGGTCCGGACCTCATTCCCATGATACCCATGATACCTCAGGGTGCGGACCTCACTCCCATGATACCACAGGGTGCGGACCTCATTCCCATGATACCTCAGGGTCCGGACCTCATTCCCATGATACCTCAGGGTCCGGACCTCACCTCACTCCCATGATACCTCAGGGTGCGGACCTCACTCCCATGATACCTCAGGGTGCGGACCTCACTCCCATGATACCTCAGGGTCCGGACCTCACTCCCATGATAACTCAGGGTCCGGACCTCATTCCCATGATACCTCAGGGTCCGGACCTCATTCCCATGATACCTCAGGGTGCGGACCTCACTCCCATGATACCTCAGGGTGCTGACCTCACTCCCATGATACCTCAGGGTGCTGACCTCACTCCCATGATACCTCAGGGTGCGGACCTCACTCCCATGATACCTCAGGGTCCGGACCTCACTCCCATGATACCTCAGGGCCCAGACCTCACACCCAGGATGCATCGAGGGCCCAGCCTTCATTCCCATGATGCCTCAGGGGCCAGACCTCACTCCCATAATGCCTCAGAAACCTGGAACTCACAGCCAAAGATCTAAGATCTTTGCTCACAGCCATGATTCCTCAGGGACTCAAAACTCATTCCCGGGATGTCCCAGTAGCCTGGACCTCGCTCCCATGATGCGACCGGGCTCGGACCTCACTCCCATGATGCCTCGCTCCGATGATGCCTCAGGGAGTCAGACCTCATTCCCATGATGCATCGGAGGACCATACCTCACTCCCATGATGCGTTTGAGGCCCTGACCTCACTCCCAGGATGCCGCAGGAGCCGGGCCGGGCCGCAACCTCGGTCACCGGTTAGTTTGCCCTGAGATTAATCTGGGGGACAGTCACCGTGGTGCCCGAGGCGGGACTCGAGTGGATCATCGCTCTGAGTGAGGGAGGGAGAGTTTGAGAACGGAGGTGAAGGCGGCTCTGAGAGAATTGTGATTATCGTGAATAAAGTAACAGCAGGTATCATCGAATCAGAATCTGCCCACTGCCCACCTCACACTAAATCTACATCAATCCCTCTTGTTTCTCTGCTTTCACTTCATTCCACACTTTCGTTGTTCTTTACAATCTGTGTGTGCCCCAACCCCACCCCCACCCAGACAAAAACAGGTTCCATGACTGCAGATGCCCCTGGCCTGACTGTCGAATAGTGAAAGGCCGATTAAAAGGTACCTTTAGAAAGAAGATGAGGAGGAGTTTCTTTAGTCCGAGGGTGGTGAATCTGTGGAATTCATTGCCACAGATGGTGGAGGCCGGCATTGGGTATTTTGAAGGCAGAAATTGGCAGGTTCTTGATTAGTACGGATGGCTTACGGGGAAAAGGCAGGAGAATGGGACTGAGAGGGAAAGATAGATCAGCCATGATTGAATGGAGGAGTAGACATGATGGGCCGAATGAACTTCAGAACTGCCTGTTAACATTCATAGAGGAATTAAAGAAGGCATTAACCCCAAGAAAAGGGCTTGGCAGAAATAGAGAGGTTGCACGGCAGTCAAGGTCACGACCTGTGACCCGTACTGTTGCCATGCAACGCCTTCTGGAGTACAAGCGGTGAACATCAGGTAAGCACTCACTATGGCTGCCAGTACAATGGGCCTGTCTTCTGTCCCAGCATCCAGACTCCATGCTGACTGGTTCCACACTCGTGGGTGGGGCAGGGGGGTCGGGGTGTCGGTGTAGTGTGGTCAGTGACTGGGTTGTCGGAGGGACCAGACTGTCCCCAACTCTGCTGCAGCTGACGGGGACGTTGCCGGGTTTTTGTCCCAGTGTGTGGGCGCTGCCGGCTCATAGCCCGTGACAGTGCGAATGCACGGGGCGGAGGGCAGCTGTGGCCGGACAGCACTGACCCCATGGGAAAAGTGGGGGCTGTCCCGAGGGATGCGTTCCTTTGGCCGCTTACACTTAGGTGCCCGGGTTCAGAGCAAAGATACTAGAGCATTTGGTTCAGAGTGCTCATTCACCCTCCCGAATTATTTACAGCACAAAAATTGACCATTTCGGCATTTTTTTAACAGGTAAGATAGTACGCGTTTCGTGTGTTAACAGTGTATGCCGGAGGCTGTCATGTCCTCCAGAAGGATTGAGTTGATCCGTGCGTCACGCCCTTTGACCCGATGACCTACCTTCAACCCCCCTATACCAGTGACCCTGATGAGTGTGAATGTTTTAGAGTCCAATAAATGATAAACAAAATGAGAGAACAAACTAGAGTCTTTGAGGTAAACATGGCCCTTTGTCGTCAGAGATGGTAGTACAATTTCTCTCCACGTTATGAACTGACGACTGATGCACAGCCAATACGTATGAGCTAACATTTGGGAGATGATTGGGTTGGATTTGCTGGCTGCAGCATCTTCTGCTATATTTGGGTCAATATCTGGCTGGTTGATAGACACAAAATGCTGGAGTAACTCAGCGGGACAGGCAGCATCTCTGGAGAGAAGGAATGGGTGACGTTTTGAGTTGAGACCCTTCTTGAGACTTCTCACCAGAGATGCTGCCTGTCCCACTGAGTTACTCCAGCTTTTTGTGTCTGTCTTCGGTTTAAACCAACATCTGCAGTTCCTTCTTACACATTTTGTCTGATTGGTCGAGCTAAATACTCTGGTTTAACTTCCCGTTGCTCTTGATTTTCCTACATACTATGCAATACCATGTTTTTTCCACTGTATCTCAGTACATATGACAATAAAAAAACAATACACCAAACTCCGATGTAAAGAGGTGGCAAGATAGATGAATGGGGAAATATGGAATGCACACAGGCCATTGTGGAAAACTGAGGTTATCCACTTCAGTTTAAAGAGAGAATTGCTATTTAAATGATTGATGTGCAAAGGGATGTCCTTGTACACAGTCACAGAAAGACAAGCATTTGATATAGTTGGGATTATGGAGGCATGGCTCCAGGGTGACCAAGGCTGGAAGCTAAACATGCAGGGGTGTTCGATATTCATCAAGGATAGACAGAAAGGAAGAGAAGGTGGGGTGGCATTGTTTTTTAAATGCAATAGTAAGGATACACATTAGCTTGGATGCTGTAGAATGGGTATGGGTGGAACTGCAAAATAGCTAAGGGCAGAAAATGCTTGTTGGAGTTGTGTACAGCCCACCAAACAGCAGTAGGGAGGTTGGGGATAGCATCAAGTAGAAATTAGGGATGCGTGTAGCAAAGGTACAGCAGTTATCATGGGTAGTTATAAATTCATCTGTCTCTGATTTTCAGGGACCTACATTTGTCTTCACTAATCATTTCCATTTTACATATCTAAATAGATATGGGCCAACCCAATTGGTAACTGTGCTGAGGAGGAGGATTTCCTGGAATGTATACAGGATGGGTTTTTTAAGCCAATATGTAGAGGAACCGACTGGAGGACAGGTCATCCTAGTCTGGGTATTGTGTAATGAGGAAGGATTAGTTAGCGATCTTGTTGTGCAAGGGCTTTTGGGCAAGTGTCCACAATATGGTGGAATTCTGTATTAGGATGGAGAGTGACACAGTTAATTCAGAGACCAGGGTCCTGAACTTGAATAAAGGAGACTTTGAAGGTATGAGACAGGAATTGGCTAGGATGGACTGGCAAATTATACTTAAAGGGTTGATGGTGGAGATGCAATGGCAAAGATTTAAAGTTCGCACGAATGAACTCCAAAAATTGATCATCCCTGTCTGGCAAATTAAAAAAACGGGGAAGGTGGCTCAACGAAGGCTAATGAGGGAAACCAAAGATAGTGTTACATCCAATGAAGAGGCATATAAATTGGCCAGAGGAAGCAGCAAACCGAAGGACTGGGAGAAATTTAACATTCAACAGAGGAGGACAAAGGGGCTAATGAAAAGGGGAAAAGAGCATGAATACTAGGGGACCGACGATCTTGTGGGAGGGAGGAACTGATGGGAATCCACATTAGTCAGAAAATGGTTTTAGGTGAACTGTTGGGACTGAAGGCAGATCAATCCTCAGGACCTGATGGTTTACATCCCAGAGTACTCGAGGTGGCCCTAGAAATTGGTGATCATTTTCCAACATTTATAGAATGTTGGAATGTAATATAGACTGGATCAGTTCCTGTGGACTGGAGGGTAGCTAATGTAACTGCACTTTTTAAGAAAGGAGGGAGAGAGAAAACAGGGAATTATAGACCAGTTAGTCTTACATCGGTAGTGGGCAAGATGCTTGAGTTGATTGTTAAAGATGTAATAGCAGCGCATTTGGAAAGCAGTGACAGGATCGGTCAAATTCAGCATGGAGTTATGAAGGGGAAATCATGCTTGTCTAATCTTCTGAAATTTTTTGAAGATGTAACAAGTAGAATGGATAAGGGAGAACCAGTCTGGACTTTCAAAAAGCCTTTGGCAAGGTCCCACACAAGGGATTAGGGTCAGTGGGCATAAAAGCCTCCAGTTGTGCAATGAGTTTATGATGCCTTGCCAAAGCAAGCCAACCTTCTTTGCCTCCTGTTCTACACCCACCAGCCACAACTCCCAATATCTCCTTTTATATTCTTAGAACATCCTGATCCCCTCCTGACCCCTGATGCCCTCAATGTCCCAGTTACCTGATCCCTACCACCGTTCATGCCCCTGGTCTCATAACCTGTAATGTAATCAAATACAGCCCTATAATACAATATAAGATGTAATTATTACATTTTTACATTCAGCCCGATAATAACTACTAAAATATTTAACCTCAAAATAAGAGCCTGCAGCTGAATTATATCGACCTTACATAATTCCATGGAACCTGCAAGATTCATCCACTTGGAAAATCTATTGGTTTTAACAGCAACCGAATTCTGAAAATAAAGTACTTCTATTTTGCATTAATGGCCAGAAAATTTGCAGGAAGACTTTATAGATTTCAGTTTACATTTCACTTCCAGTGTATTACTCATAAACGTAGAGGAAACGCTGTTCCTATTTGTGCAGTTCTCTGCGGTGGGTGTGAGTATACAGTTATTTTTAGTCTGTTCTCAACTTCTCCTTGCCATTATCACTCATCAAGCAGCAACGTAGCGTAATGTTATTCTAAAATATCTGTTCATTCCTTAAATGGGTGTGATGGTACTTTCCAAAGCATTAGCATGTGATAATTCTTATTTTCATTACGTAAAGAAAATTTAAATTGCATCTCAAGCAGATTTGAAAATGACAGAAAGCTGGAGGTAAAATTTAGTCTTTCCAAATCACATGGAAGATGCCTTAGCCTTCCCCCAGCCTGGCACTGCCCCAGACCCACTATGGCTGTAACCCCCACTATGCACACTGGCAGTTAACATAATGATGTGTTTATGAGTTCAGAAGCCTGATGGCATGATGATAAAAAATGTTCTGAAGTCTAGTGGTACGTGCAGCCATGCTCATGTATTGTCTGCCTGAGGGTAACAATGAGAACAGTCTGCGTGCTGGGTGGCTGTGGTCCTTGATGATGCTGTGTGCCTTCCGCAGGCACCGCCTGTGGAAAATGCCCTGAATGGCCAGGAGACAGTTGCCAGTGATGTGCTTTGCCGCCTTCACCACTCTCTGTAGTGATTTGTGGCTGTGGGCAGAACAGTTCCCGTACCAGACTGTGATGCAGCCCGTCAGCAGACTCTCGATGGTGCAACTGTAGAAATTTGCGAGAAGTTTTCGATCTCATTTTCTAATTAGCTTAATTAATTAATGTGCAACTTTTGGCACTGACGAGTTATGACTTCCTTCTCAATTATATTTTATCTAAATCTGTGCAAAATATCAAGTAGTTCCCAGACATGGGTCAGAAAAGTTAAATTCTAGACACATTTTTGATGCTCGGCCCACAGCCTATGTCTTTTGATGCCCATCCTTGTGTCTATCTATCTTTAAATGCATCACTCGTTTATTGCTTGTCTCACTGGAACTGGGTTGTCATTTAAATCCTTACTATTTATAAGAACCTCTTTCAGATCTTGTCTACACTTCTTTGCCTGGCTGAACTGTGTCTAACATTAAACACTCTTTTTATACTCATTTCCTCCAAATGAAAAGGGCAGTTATTGGGATCTGCAGATGGTGCCCATAGGATACAAGAACAGTCCTTGTTTGAGTCTTGACAGGCTCCCTCCTTCACCACCTGTTCTGGAACATATATTGGTGATATTATCGGCTAAATTGGTGCCACACCCTGCTTTCACCCTAGTTTAGTGTCGTTCTGTGCAACCTGGACTAATGAATTAACTGATCATCTTCTCAGATTTCCCTGAAAATCAGTGTCTGTACATCAGAGCACACAAGTAACACAACAGAAAACAAGGTCTCAACCAAAGATCCTACAGCGGAGCAAGATAGACCACTTCTTCTAAATGCAATGGGCTGACGTGTAGTACGCAACGGAGCGGAACATAGGCCTTTTTTTCGTCCATTTTAGTAACCCGACCCGACTCGCAGTTTAATCAACGTTGCGGGGGAACAGTTTGTGTTAATAAATTATAATTCTGAAAATGAGAAGATTTTTCCCAAATAACTTTTATTTTTACGAGGGTGTTTCCGTAACCGGCTTCCGTCTCCGCACTAGTATCCTGTGGGATCTTTGGTGCGGAGACGGAAGCCGGTTACGGAAATAGGGCCAAAAATTACCCATGAATATGCCCTTACAATGTCTTTTTCGTCGAGTGGACTATCTTGCTCGCTATAGGATCTTTGGTCTCAACTCCAAATTTTAATGGACATTAGGCAATAATTCGAGCTATAACTTCGAAGGAACTTTGAGTTGAAAGTTGTTTTTTCTGCTGTGTACCAGAGATGTGCCAAACATGATTTTCTATCAAATCTGACATGGTGACCAGCTAACCTTCTTACTTACTTTTAACTGGTACAGAATCAAATCATCCAATACCAAGCAATTTATATACAGGTCTCCGATAAACCATCAATGTTTTGAAAATGGGATTTTTGGACCTTGAAAGTCCTTGAATTTATAGTTCTAAGTGTACGAACCCTGCCTACGGCATTTCAGAGAAAACAATCCATGTCTCTCCAACCCTTTAGCTAATAATCCCGTATCAAGGCATCATTCTGGTAAGCCTCCATATTTGACCAGAATCGCACGCAATGCTCCAAATGCAGCATGCTAAAGTTTGACACAGCTGCATCATGACTTTCTGACTATTCAATGCCTCAATCAATGAAGGCAAGCGTACCATATACCTTCTTTACCATTCAAACTAGTTTGGCTATGGACCTGAACCCAAAGATTCCTGTGCACATCAATGCAGTTTAAGGTCTTGCCATCAACCGTTTATCTTCTCCTAAGTCTTCAAATTGAATTGATCAGCTAACACAGGTATTGGTCAGGAGAGGGGAAGAAAATAATAATGAACCGGTACCAAATTGAATGAAAAAAATTAGACTTCACTTACCATCACATTTGTAGAGACCAAACGTTTATAAGGGTGAGGGCTGAAAGAAACTGGACAGGCAGGAAACTGACTCTGGGAAGTTAAAAAGCTTTTACTTCAGCAGTTAAAGTGTGCGCTCATTGTAACTATTCAAATACGACCAACCACCGATACGGCACTAGGTAGGAAGGGAGCTGGAGTACTTATCTCAGGCCAGAGGCAAGAGGAATGTGAATATAATGCTGGGTGAAAGTGAACTTTGACGTTTCAGTTGGTCATGCTGGTGGCCGTTCACCTAGCAAGTAGTTGTCACATGGTTATTGTCAGGGGGAACTGGTAACTCTCCAGCCGGTATCAGTGGAACCAGTCAGAGGGGCTGTGGCCAAGGAGGTGAGCTGAACATTCACTGGGAGAGCGATCGGATTGGGGGATCGACTCGCAGAGCCATTGTGAAAATACCCAGGCCTTAACTCAAAGCATGGCTGGGGGAAGAGAAAGGGAATGGGGTCCTTATGTCAGCTATATCATTAAGAACATTTCACCACCGGATATGCATTCAGGTTTGTTATTTACAAAAACGTCGACAGGACTTCAGCACAGTTGAGTAATCTGGTTATTGGTCTGTTGTAAACATGGAGGGCGGCGAAGGTTCTATTCCTACAGGTTGTGTGTTCAAGTCCCGTTCCAGACACTGTAACACAAATTTGTAGGCTGAGATGGAATCATAGGATGGTTCCAGTGCAGGAGGAGGCCATTTGGCCCATTGTGTGAAACCCAGCTCTCGGCTGGAGCGATTCTCAAGATCTAAAGCACTTACTTCTCACTTATTCGAACAAGATGCATCACCCCGCTTATGATTAGACCATCTACCAAGTGTCTGATCATCTATCACTAGCCAGTTTATATCTTCATCATCTGTCACTTTCCTCATCTCAGTTCAAAACACTGCTAAGGTTTATGTTTAAGAAGGAACTGCAGATGCCGGAAAATCAAAGGTACGGGTCGCCTATTCCTTCGCTCCATAGATGATGCCTCACCCGCTGAGTTTCTCCAGCATTTTTGTCTACCTAGTTTTATGTCATCTGTAAATTTATAAATTGTGGGTTGCATCCCCCAATCTAAATCATTTACATAGACCAAAATAAACAATGGTCCTAACACTGTTCCCTGGGTAACACCATTATTTCCTTTCCTTCTGACAGAACAACCAATACCCTCTGTTCTGTTACTTCATATCCATCTCATCAATGTCCCTTTAATACATGTTTAAATTTTGCTGATAAGCCTGTTCTGTGGCATCTTATCAAACGCCTTCTAGAAATACATTTACACCAATTGACTACATTACCCTCATTATTCCATCCAACATTGCAACAAGAACTTCCATCAGACTGTTTAAACATAATTGACACTTAATGTAAGGGTGTGGGTTTGCCTTCATTAATCGTGCCACAGTTCAATGTTTCTAAAACTGTTCCCATTACCAAGGCTAAATAGATCAGCCAGTACTTTATGCTTACTCTATATTTTTTGAACAGGATGTAACGCTTGCAACTGTCACCAGTTCTCTGGCACCATCTTTATAGAGAGAACATTAAACTGTGATGACATTGCCTTTGTGACTTCCTCCTAAACATCCGTCAAAATCCTTGGATGCGCAGCATTCTGGTTCAAGTGGTTTTCATATTTTTAATTCACCAACACCCTTCATACTATCCATTTTTAACATTACTATTATTTCTGCTCCACTATTACTGTAGAAGTACCCCCTTCCCTGAAGACAGATGCAGAGTACTCATTTTGTTCCTTAATCATTGCTTTCTGCATACACATGCAAGTTCCATTTTCGTGCTTAATACGTCTCCTCCATGTACCGCCCATTTACTACTTATATACCCATTTATATTAGCAGCTAATCTTGTTCACAACCCCCTGCTAAAGTAGTCTCCTTCTCCTTCTGTAATCCCCTCCGTAGCACCAGCAAACTCCCGTTAGAATATTGGTTCTATTCTTATGGAGGTGCAATCCATCTGATTTATTAAAAGTCCTCTTCTCACTGAAACTGCTCCTTGACACCATCTACATCTGTTTTATCTTCCTTTTTCTTTACTTACTAACATTTACTGCAATTCTGCCTGCAAGACCTCATTCTTCTTGCTACCTATGTTGTTGGTGGTAAAGTAAAATACAACACTGAGGGATTGCACCAGGAAAGGGTCAGCTTTTGGGGGTAAGTCGTTGCTTGTTGTGTCAGGTAGTTACACAACTCCACAGATTCTGGGACACAATAAGAGCAGGGAAGCAAACCTCCAGAAACCAGCCACACAATCATGACCATTTCAAGGATTGCTTTATGGACCTTCTACAAACAATTCAAAACTCATTGGCGAGGCATTTGCAGGAGTACATGTTGGACTTCAGGAGTAACAGTAAAGCATCCGAAGTGGTATTAGTCCTAGCCACATCAGAACATTTAAAATTTGGCATATCCCAAATCATTCAATAAATCCTAACGCATTTAATACTGTGGTTGACAGAATGCCATTTTATTTTAAAATGTTTCTACATTATTTCATGGTATATTTACTTCATTACGGAAAAATATAAACATGGTTAAAATATAAATAAAGCAATAAGCCAGTGTTAATTGGTAGGATATATAAAACATTCCACTTGGTATATACTAAGACAGTCATTTTGTTTTATTTTTGCATAATTATTAATACTGGCAGTAAAAATAATTGGAGGTCACAGAAATACAGGTAGTTCTGCTATAATGCTTGTTTCCATAGCGCAAATTGGTTATAATGCAATTTCAATCTCAAACTGTAGAGAGCCACGTTTAAATTACTTTGGAAATTGATAAGCAGGGGAAAAAAGCTGTCTTGGGGAAAACAAGTTTGGAGTAAATACTTTGTTCCATGTAACCTCCATGCAGTAATAAGACTCTCTTCAGAATGCAGCTGCTGGTTTCAATGTGGGAGGCCACTGGAAATTGACACGAATCATTTGTATTGACACTTGTACAATGATGCTCCATTAAATAAAATAATACGCAACCTTCAGTATTTGTAGTTTGCAGTAACAAAACTTGTAGCTATTGTAAATACCTTTAGTTTTGAAAATCCTGCAGGAAGAATAACTATTATTGCAAATCTGAAACATTCTAGCCCCTAACCCCCTCTTATCCCCAATGACAGTTGTTTTTAAAACACAATCTTTGAAAATGTGGTTTCTTACAAATCGTGTTTTTGCAGAAATACTTGTACAAATATTGTTTGAACAATGCAGTTAAATTAAATACAGTAATACTTGCGGTAACTGAAATACTGACTGGAAATTACAAATCAGCAACTTTACATTCATATTTTAATGATTACTGAATTTGAACATAATTGCCTTCTGACCCTGGGCAGGAATAGACTCAGTAGCCTGTCTCCTTCACAACAGGACTCACAAACAACATTCTTGCCATCACGACTGTCAGAAATAAATCTATTGTAACAACCTTCATCATACCATTGGATAATTTAAAAAAAGACATACAGCATGCAGAGGGAACTCTAGAACCCCTGCATTTGCTGCAAATCATAGTTGAACAACACAACAGGAAAGCTAGAGAGTTGAAACAACAAGAACAAAGGAAAATGAGAACAAAAAAAATCTGAGGAAGCTCTTATTAGCTAAGATTAAAAAACTGAGCGTGTGCAAAATGTTTGACTCTGTAGCAGTCAAGCTGGTGATTAGCATAACCATACTGGTGTGATCATTGCATGATCCCAGATTCTCAGCTCAATACCATACAAATAATTATTTTACAAAAAATCTATTACTTCATCAAAGATGTTCTGGCCAACTGCATAGCTCTCCCACTTCTTGTCCACTTACTGCAGACAAATTTAAGATAATGTAAGAAACCTGGTTTAAGATTTGGATATAACAATTAGTCTACCAGCAAGTTTGTACTGGCATTCCTGTACATTACAGAGTCAAACTATGGCATACTTCTTCTGTGGATAATCAACAGATTTTTGCGTCTCACATTCTCCTCCAAGGTGAGTGTCTCAGATTTCTTGCATAATTCTTTTAAATCTTTAAGTTCCTGCAAGACTTTGTCAGCCTCTGACCATTTGGCCATAGCTTCGTTTAGTAAGTGCGCGGCATGCTTGGTTGATTGGCCATTCTGTGTGGCATCACTCTGCTCACCAGGTGTGTCATTACCTGGATCCAAGACCTGAGTCACTTGATGGAGAAGTTTCTGTGTTACTTTTAGCTCCAACGCTATTTCACCTTCCATTTTTGCCACATTCTCATTCTTTAGGTCAGCAAAATAGGCATTGAATCCTTTCTTCATTCCTTTCGGTTTGGATTCGCCCAAGAGATTCCCCATGGAAGAACATTTAACTCTGGATAGATTTGCTCTAGAAAGTGAACTAATACTGTTTGTTTCAGAAGATAGCTTCTTCACTTCATCACCCCTGGATACATTTGCTTGGCAATCAGATTCATTTGCATTTTCCCATTCTATGGGGTCTGCTCCAGCCGTCTCCTTGTCCTCATTGGTCGCCGGTTCCGCCTCTTTCTTGGTCATCGGCCCCGCCCCTTCATTGGATGCTGACTCCTCCCCTTCCTTGGTCACAGGCCCCTCCCCTTCCTTGGTCACAGGCTCCTTGCCCTGGCTGTCCAAAACCTCTGGCCCAATGTTGACTTTTGCATTACTGGGTTTCACCTTAGGCATGAGGATAGGTCTATTCGTGTTGGCATGGTCACGAACATTTCCCTTTGAATTCTCTTCACTTTTGTCTTCAGTTATAAGATTCTGAGCACCAAGTTCCAATCTCTGCATTCCATCAGACACAGCAGTGGCAACCTACCATTTAAAAAGAATTGATTAGAGCGCATAATTACTCTTTAACATGCTGAGATGCAACACAATTGAGCCAACAGAAAAGTGAAGAACAATACATTTGGCTGGGCAGCATCTTTGGAGGTGACAAAGCAGCTGATGAATCAGGTGTGGATTGATACGTGGATTCCTATGAGGCTGCAGACGCAGGAATCGTGAGCAAAACTCAAAGTGCTGGAGGAACTTAGCAGGTCAGGCAGTATCTGTGGGGGGGGGGGGGGGGGGGGGGGGGGGGGGGGGGGGGGGGGGGGGGGTGGGGGGGGGGGGGGGGGGGGGGGGGGGAGAGAATGACATTTCAGGCTGGGGCCCTCCTTCATACAAATGAATCAGAAGATTAATCTAAAGGTTATCGACCTGAAATGTCATCTGTCCTCTGCTGCCTGATCTGTTAAGTATTTAACAGCAGCAATCTCTAAAACAGTTTAGGTGAGGAGCTGACACACTGGCAAGTGAACAGTCAAATTTCACAGAGAGGGCTGGGACTTCAATTTCAGAATTATAGCTCAATATAAAACAGCAATTGATTGAGTATGGGCAATTTCAGGTCAATACACATTAAAATAGAGTAAACACTGCTTTAGGGGGAAATCCATGCAGAAATCAGTTGTACTAAAGAAAAATGTTGAATGATATGAATCATAAATTACATTCTATGTTCGAATGAGCTCAGCAGATGATGTTTCCCCTTACTGTAATATCTACAACCAGGGATCAGCAATTCAGGCCAGAGGAGAAATCTTTCCACCCAGAGTGTAGTGAACCTTTGGAATACTCCACCCGAGGGTTCAGTGGTGTCAGGAAACAGTCTTAATTGTTTTTTAGACATCAAGAGAATCTAGAGATAGGGTTGCAGTAAAGAGGTAAAAGTTGGCCATGATCTTCATGAGTGGGCTACTTCAGTTTCTGTAACATTATTGCTGGTTCCTCTTTAATCCTAATGTTTAATAACCCTTTCTTGAGCAATTGTTATCTGAAGTGTTTACTCTTCACTCAGCGTGAATGACGTCTAATCTGATGCCTTTCAGTCGTTTTCTGTTAATTTCAGATTTCCAAAATCTAGCATTCTGCATCAGCTTTATTTCATTTTTAGAGTTCATCTAATGTTGTGTTTCATTAACCAAATTTTGCTGAGAGATGGGATTCAATCAAATTCCCAACCCCTGAATACTAACCCCAGGTACATAGGAACCTCAGAGGTCAAAACTATAGAGAGATAATTTGGCCTTTCCATCCCTTTTTCATTAGATGATCCTTCAGCCCATAACGTGGTTAAATGGCACGGCAGATGTAATGTACAAGACAGAATGAAAGTGGAGCTTAAGAACTACAAATGATGGGTCAGTTACAGGTCATAGTGATACAGCATGGAAACAGGCCCTTCAGCCCAACTTGCGCACACCCTGGTCAACATGTCCCATCTACACTAATCCCACCTGCCTGCATTTGGTCCATATCCCTGTCTTATCCATGTACCTGTCTTAACTGTTTCTTAAACATTTGGCCAGTCCCAGCCTCAACTACATCCTCTGGCAGCTTGTTCCATACACCTTTGTGTGAAAGAGCTACCTCTCAGATCCCTATTGAATATTTCCCCCTTCACCTTAAACCTATGGCCTCTGGTCCTTGCTTCACTTACTCTGCACAAGAGACTCAGTGTGATAGGTAATCAAAATTGCAATAAATCTGGAAACAAGGAACTGCATTTGCTGGTTTACCAAAAAAAGACACAAAGTAAGGCAGCATCTCTGGAGAACGGTCTGAAGAAGGGTCACGATTTGAAACTTCACCTATCCATGTTCTCCAAAGATACTGCCTGACCCACTGAGTTATTCCAGCACTTGGTTTCTTTTGCTGTCAACAAAGCTAATTCAAAACAAAAAAGGTTCTTACAATATCCACATCACCTTTGTGAAGACAAAATGTTGACTTTTCCCCAATAACAGGAACAGGCCAATTCACTGGATGTTTTCAAGAGAGTTAGATTTAGCTCTTAGGGCTAAGGGAATCAAGGGATATGGGAAAAAAGCAGGAATGGGGTACTGATTTTCGATGATCAGCCATGATTCGAAGGGCCGAATGGCCTATTCCTGCACCCATTTTCTATGTTTCTAACATAGATCAAAATTCAGGGATCAAGTGCATAATCTCTGACCAATTAAATGGTTTTTTTAACAAGTGAATGTTTTTTGTACCAATGACCTTTCCAGGTGGGTGGATCCCAAGGCAGGAAATGAAGCTGGAAGCTTAGAGTGTTTTGATAAGCCTGACTGTGTCACATCGGATGCTGTAATATTTGGTTCTTACTAACTGCAGTGGTTGATTAATCTTGAACCTTGATGTGTAACATTCTTGAATGTAACTCTTAATTGTTTAAAAACGTGGTTGTCATGTGGATCTTGTGAACATTGCAAGTGAATGTATGTGCTCCACACAAGGAATTTCTAATTTTACAGCGGAACTTACTTCTCTTCGATGTTGTCTGGTTGGTGGTCTTCTGCTGTGGTTTATTTTCACTCTGTTACGTGTCAAGTGATCCAGAGAATTTTTTTCATCCACTGTAACCTAAACACAAATATTCAGTAAATGATGCTAAAATATTCAGGGGCTTGACAGAACACTGCTGACACTGCAGGTATGATATCTGATCACATTTATGATCTGAAAATGAAGGCAAGGACAGTCCTGACAGATTTCACTCTACTTCCGTTTTGTGCATCAGCATAATTTGGGGTTCAGGTTCTTTGCAACATACAGCAACTTTTACCAGAATAAATCGGTCAAGTAAAAGCTTTATCATTGGCAAACAGCAGCAAACCACCTCAGACTGTGATCATTATAGGACGTTAAATTCTATCCCTTACCACAGCATCTAATTTTCTTTGTTTTACACATTTCATAATTTAACTTTGCCATTAAAAATGTGAAGTGAATTGAACTATTAATTGTTTTGATGAAATATCAGACAAAGGCGTAAAAAAATGATCAGAATCATGCCTGGGGAAAATAAAGGGTCAGTTGTAACATCATTAGGAAATGGGATTAAGGAGTGGAAATTGTAGGAAGAGGTTTCCTTGAGATATACACTGGGACATATATTAATGGGGATAGAGTTTAAAAAATCTGTATATGTCTTCAAACTGAAGAGGATGGTGATAGTGCATTAACCTAACCCTAACATGATGTGTAGACAAGTGGCAGCTGAAGTTTAACACTGAAAAGTGTGATATTATATGGCCAAAAATATTTGAAAGTAACAGATCACATTGAGAATGAAGATGGCAAAGTAGGCTGCCGGCGTCATATCAGTGTCACCAAAAGATTTTGACCCTGATACGTCAGTCAATGATGCTGGCAGTTGCCGAAAAAAATCGCCAAGTGGGACAGGCCCTTAAAACTCCAATAATCCTAAAATGTTAACTCTGTTTCTCTGTGCACTGATGTCACTTGGCCTGCTGAGTATTTGAAACAATTTCTGTTTTACTTCAGATTTTCAGCAACCTAAGATGTTTCCATGGCTAAATCATTATGGTTATTTTGAATATTTAATAACATAATTTAGCAACAAATTGAAGTTACTTGAGTATAGCATTCAATTCTAGTCATTTATCTTGAGGAATGATGTGTAGAAATAGGACAAGGTTTAGAAAAGATTGACTGGAATGGATCCATGAATGAAATATTTTAACCATGAGGTTACAGTGTTATGGTGTTACTGTGGAAGGTATAGATGATCATAATGTGCTTATGCAAGATCAATGGAGAGAACCTATTCCCATTACAGTGAGATCCAGGCAAGACAGACTTTAAAATGATATGAAAAGACACAAGGATATGAAAGGAAACATACAAACTTACAGAATGGTGAAGCACTGGAGTGCACTGCCTATCAGGGTGATGGAACAGTTCTATGGGCATTTAAGTGGGATTTATTGCCGAGCCGCAAGGAAAAAGGGATATTGGACTAATGGGATTTCTCCACAAAGAACTGGCAGAGAATTCATAGGATGAAAGGCCTCTGTCTCTGCTTAAACCATTCTGTGATTCTAATTCCTGTAGTGCAGTGAGTGGTTCTCCATTTTCACAACATTGCAATGCACTGCAGTGCTTAACTATTCTATGTAAGAAGATTTCTTCTCAGATTCCCTGCCTTTTTCCATCACTTTAAGTCTATGTTCTTAACTTCACTGTACAGGAAATAGTGTTCCTCTCTTTATCTGATCTAAGCGAGAGACTGGTAAGCCCCTGGGAAGTGAAACTGGAAACCGTGGATGCTGAGCTTTCGTAAGACCATGTGATAATGTATAATTATTTACTGTCATCACTGTGCTGACATGCCTACATGCCTGATCAATGGCATCCTTTTAGATTTTAATTTTTAAATTAGTTTAGTTTAGTTATTATTAGTGTCATATGTACTGAGGTACAGTGAAAATCTTTTTTGTTGCATGCTGTCCAGTCAAAGAAAAGACTATACGTGATCACAATCAATCTGTCCATATAGTAAGGATAAAGGGTACACCATTTTGTGTAAGATGCCACATGGACCTTCTCATGAAGATTAACATTTCTGTGAGAAGTGTACAGGGAGGCACAAGAAACTGCAAATGGAATCTTGATTAAAACACAACGTTTTGGAATAGCTCAGTGGGTCAGGGAGTATCTGTAGAGGGAATGGATAGGCAACGTTTGGGTTGGATCCTTTTACATGCTCCATAAGGGTCCTGACTGACATAAGGGTCACATATCTATGTCCCCCAGAGATGCTGCCTGACCCACTGCTTTACTCCAGTACTTTGTGTTTCACAGAATTGGCTCAATGTGAACAGAGGGTGATTCTTGTCTTGTTTCTGCTGTACCCTATAACACCTGGGCCACGAGTTGATTACCAATCCAGTCTGCACAGCAGTTTACTGACACTGAAAACAATCACCTGATCAAACTGTTCATTGTTGGCCTCTTTGATTGCTTCATTTAAGGCAGTCAGCCACAAATCCTTTTCTTCAGCATTTGGAACTTGAAACTTTGGTTCGGGTACCTGAAAAACAAGAGAAACAGCTACACTTCATCAATTCTCTTTCATTATCCCTCCAGGATACTGAACATTTAGTCAGAAAAATGGTCAATTGAATTAAATCAGGAAAAGTGCAATACAGTGCATTTTGAGAGGCGAATGGGAGTATATTGAGTGATGTGAATGAAGAAAGGGATTTTCATGTGTATATCTGCAGATCTTCAAGTCTAGCAAGTCAACTAAGGTTAAAAAGGTATATGGGATACTTTATTTGTATAGAATACAATAGATCACACTGGAACTGTGTACAACATTATTCAGGTCAGAGTTCACAGTTTGAAAACTGTGCATAGTTCTAATCACCATTTCACAGGAAAGATATGATTGTGAGGATGTGGAGGAGATCTACAAAGATGTTGCCAGAATGGAAAACTGTAGCTATTGTTTGATTAGATAATTTACTGTTACTTTCTTTGGGATTGAAGACAGAGTATAATCTCCAAGGTCATAAAATGATGAGGGGCCTAGATAGAATGAACACGGAGGACCTCAGCAAATATCACTTTATTTGTGAAAGGATTGGAGACGAGGTAAATATATTTTTCACCCAGGAATGTGGAACTCACAACCTAAAGGGTTGGAGAGGCAAAACGTTCATCAGATTCAAGCAGTACTCAGATGTGCAGTCGGAGAGCTCTGACCTGCAATATTTGTCATTGTTGCAAGAAACAGCTGAAATATCCGATCCACACATAAACTTCTTGCTGACTGTTTCAGGCAAGCTCTGTTTTATTTTAGAGTTTAGTTCCACAATCAGGAATATTTTAGGTTTTTCTTTTCTTTAGGGAACTATTTGCATCTCTAAATGGCCTTCTAATTTTACACATGCATTCTATGGAACTGATGTGCTACAATGCTGAAAATGATAGTCTGCACTGAATCTTCCCCTTTCATCTATCTATTGTGCATAAGTTTGACCAATGTATTTATGTAAAGTACTATCTGATCTGATTGGATAACATGCAAATTAGGGCAGCACAGCAGCGCCACTGGTAGAACTGTTGCCTCACAATGGCAAAAAGCCGGGATTGATCCTGACCTCGGGTGCTGTCTGTGCGGAGTTTGCATGTTCTCCCTGTGACTTTATCCTCTGTGTGCTCATGTTTCCTCACACATGCTAAAGACATGCAGGTTTATAGATTTACTAGCCCTCTGTAAAACTACCCTCAGTGTGTAGGGAGTACATGCAAAAATGGGATAACAGGGAACTAGTGTGAATAGGTGATCGATGGTCAGTGTGGAGTAGGTGGGCTGAAGGGCTTGTTTCCATACTATATCTCAAAACAAAACAAAATCAAAGCATTTCACTGCACCTCGATACACATGACAAGAATAATCCTAAACCTAATCTGTTCCTATCCCAGGGCTACTAATGCCCTTGTGTTCTGAACATGTCCATTTTGCACCTGCCAGTGCTTCCTGCCTCTATTCCTAGGTGGGTAGCCAACACTGGAATCTCTAGTGTTTCCCAAACTTGGCATGAAATTATATCCCAATGGTGGACATCAAAGAAACTGCAGATGCTGGTTTATACTAAAGTGCTGGAGTAACTGAGCTGGTCAGGCAGCATCTCTGGACAAAAAGGATGCGTGTTGTTTTGGGTCAGACCCTTCGTCAGACTGAAGGGTTCCAACCCAATCCGTTACCTATCCTTTTTGTCTAGAGATACAGCCTGACCCGCTGAGTTACTCCAGCACTTTGTGTCTATCTTAGTTCCCAAACATGACAAACTGGAAATCTGCTTGCTCATGAATCCTAACCCTTTCTTTGGGAAAGACAAGTTAAAATCCAGTAATTAATTCTTTCTTACTGCAACTTCCTCTATTAGTCCCAGCAAATACCCCCTCAAGTGCACAATTCCTGTTTCATTTCCCTTGAGAACAACCCACAGCTAACCATCCCTGAATCTCTTTAGTCATTTCAATGTTATGCAACTATTTTTCTTCTGCCGGCATACTCTCTCCAAGGACTGTCCCCTGATCTGCCTCTCAGTGCTTGAGTAACTCAACGGGTCAGGCAGCATCTCTGGAGAAAAAGGATGGATGATGTTTCGAATCGGGTCCTTTCTTCAGACTGAAAGGTGGGGGTGGGGGGGGGGGGGGGGGGGGGGGGAGGTGAAGAGCTAGAGGCGAGGAAACACCAGGACCACTCAGGGCCATCCACAAATGTGCTCAGGCAGAGAGTGCCTGGTGGCCCCATTGTTGCCAAGGGAAGGTGTGATCTCAAAAGAAACCATGTGTGGAACTGGTAAAACAGCAAGGGTGGGCGAAGGGCAGGTGTGGACAAAAGAGGAGGGAGGGGAGGGGAGTGTAAGTAGAAGTTACTTAAAATTACAGACTTCGATGTTCATACCACTGGGTTGTAAGCTACCTAAGCAAAATATGACGTGCTGTTCCTCAAATTTGCAGGTGGTCTCACTCTGACAATGGAAGATGCCCAGGACAGAAAGGTCAGTGTGGGAATGGGAAGGGGAGCTGAAATAGTTAGCAACTGGAAGATCCCATAGGCCTAGATGGACCGAGCGTATGTGTTCAGCGAAACAGTCAGTGAGCCTATGTTTGGTCTCGCTAAAGCACTGGAGCACACATCGGGAATACCGAATGCAGTAGATGAGGTTAGAGGAGGTGCATGTGAATCTCTGTCTAGCCTGAAAGGACTGTCAGGGTCCTTGTATGGAGTTGAGGAAGGAAGTATAAGGACAGGTTTTGCATCTCCTACAGTTGCAGAAGAAAGTACCTGGGGAAGCAATACTTTGGGTGGGAAGAAATAATAGACAATAGGTGCAGGAGGAGGCCATTCGGCCCTTCGAGCCAGCACCACCATTCAATGTGATCATGACTGATCATCCCCAATCAGTACCCCATTCCTGCCTTCTCCCCATATCCCCTGACTGTTATTTTTAAGCGCCCCATCTAGCTCTCTCTTGAAAGCATCCAGGGAACCTGCCTCCACTGCCCTCTGAGGCAGAGAATTCCACAGACTCACCACTCTCTGTGAGAAAAAGTGTTTCCTCGTCTCCGTTCTAAATGGCTTACTCCTTATTCTTAAATGAGTGAGGGTTAGAGATGAGTGAGCCAAGGAGTTGCGGAAGGAACGATCCCTGCAGAAGGCGGAAACCTGCGGAATACTGGGTAGTACCTTATCTTCAAACCACTCCCAAACTATCTGTAATTATCTAGTCTTCACAGCACAGATAGATTGCTGATTCTGTTCCCATCTATTGATACACTCCTCTGCCTAGTGGAACTTGTCCTTCCCCTTAATAACTTTTCGTTTGACTGCTCCCATTTCCTCAAAATACAAGGCGTAGCTATGGGCACGTGCATGGACCCCAGCTATGCCTTCCTCTTTGTCGGGTACGTCGAACAATCCTTGTTCGAGACGTACCGTGGCCCTATGCCCGAACTCTACCTCCGCTACATCGACGACTGCATTGGTGCTACCTCCTGCACCCAACTCACTGACTTCATACATTTCACCACTAACTTTCATCCGGCACTCAAATACACCTGGACCATTTCTGACATTTCCCTACCATCTCTTGACCTCACTATCTCCATCGCAGGTGACAGACTACTGACCGACATCCACTATAAACTCACTGACTCCCATGGTCATCTGGGCTACACTTCTTCCCACCCTGCTTCCTGTAAGGACTCCATCCCCTACTCCCAATTCCTCCATCTACGCCGCATCTGCACCCAGGATGAGGTGTTCCACACCAGGGCATCGGAGATGTCCTCATTCTTCTGGGAACAGGGATTCCCCTTTTCTACCATAGATGAGACTCTCACCAGGGTCTACTCTATACCCCATGACTCTGCTCTCACTCCCCATCCCCCCACGCATAACAAGGGCAGAGTCGCCCTTGTCCTCACCTTCCACCCTACCAGCCGTCACATACAACAAACAATCCTCCGACATTCACGCCACCTCCAACGTGATCCCACCACTTGCCACATCTTTCCATCTCCTCCCCTGTCTGCTTTCCACAGACCGCTCCCTCCGTAACTCCCTGGTCAATTAGTCCCTTCCCACCTGAACCACCCCCTCTCCGGGCACTTTCCCTTGCAATCGCAAGAAATGCTACACTTATCACTTTACCTCCCCCCTTGGCTCCATTCAAGGACCCAAGCAGTCTTTCCAGGTGCACCTCCTCCTACCTCATTTATTGCATCCGCTGCTCTAGGTATCAGCTGCTCTACATCGGTGAGACCAAGCGTAGGTTTAGCAATCGCTTTGCCAAACACCTCAGCTCGGTTCGCAATAACCAACCTTATCTCCCGGTGGCTCAGCACTTCAACCCCCTCCCATTCCGAATCCGCCCTCTCTGTCCTGGGCCTCCTCCATGGCCAGAGTGAGGACCGCCGTAAATTGGAGGAGCAGCACCTCATATTTCACTTGGGCAGTTTGTACCCCTGCGGTATGAACATTGACTTCTCTAATTTCAGGTAGTCCTTACTTTCTCCTCCCCTTCTCAGCTCCCTCTCAGCCCACTGTCTCCACCTCTTCCTTTCTTCCTCCCCCACCCCCACATCAGTCTGAAGAAGGGTTTCAACCCGAAACATCGCCTATTTCCTACGCTCCATAGATGCTGCCTCATCCGCTGTTTCTCCAGCATTTTTGTCTACCACCAGTTATTAGATCGAAGTGGATTTGGTCCTGCAATATCAAATCTTGATTGCTTTCTCTCCTTTAATGGCCAGGGCACGACAAACATTTAAATACCTGCTCACTAACAAACATCTGTAGATCTATGCCAGACCCCCACCCTGAAAAGTATCTAAAGGGCTGTGGATTCCTGCAAAGCAACTTGACTCAGCAAAGGGTTCTAGAATCATACATAGAGCCACAGAGTGTGGAAACAGGCCCTTCAGCACAACTTGCCCACACCAGCCAACATGTCCCACCTGCCTGCGTTTGGCCCATATCCCTCTAAACCGGTCCTACGTCTATCTGTCTAAAAGTCACACCCACTGTGAAAAGAAATGTTGATACACTTGCAATTTAAATGACTGGTCCCTTATCTTGTAGCTATCTCTCTTTGTTTGAGATTCTCCAACTAGTGAATTTTAAAAATGTATCCCGTCAAGCCCTCTTTGGATCTTTCCTGTTTGAATAAGATCGTCCCTCATTTGTTGGGTTTGACTGGAAAATGGCAAATGTTACTCCACTGTTCAAGATGGTAGAGAGGCAAAAGAGGAAAAACTATGGGCCAGAAGCCTGACCAGTAGTTGGTAGATTTGATGATTATTATGGTTTCCAGGTACTGAGAAACACATGATAAAAAAGGCCGTAGTCAGCATGGTTTTTTGAAGGGGATATTTTGCCTGACAAATCTGTTGGAACTTGAGTCATAGAGCGATACAGTGTGGAAATAGGCCCTTCGCCCAACTTGCCCACACTGGCCAACATGTCCCAGCTACACTTGTCCCACCTGCCCACGATTTGTCCATATTGCATTTGCAGAAGGACCTCTTTGCTCCTATAGACCTTTCTGGTCAGGTCTGAAGAAGGGTCTCGACCCGAAACATCACCCATTCCCTCTCTCCAAAGATGCTGCCAAAGATAATAGTCAGCCAAACACATATTGCAGAGGTAGGAAGGGAGAATGACAGGAGGCCAAGTTGGGTTCTTTGCAAAATTAATTAAATACAGACAATTGCAATATAGCTTTATCAAGCCAGTGCACATCAAGACAGCTGAACTGTATTCAGATTGGTCATTCGAGTGCACCAGCATGTCATATTCAGTCATCCAAGTGACCATCTGCTGCGTAGTCACCAGTTCTCATTAGACTGTTCCTACCACAAAAAACAAGTAACATTGAGCTCTGCCTAAACCTCTGAACGAGAGACATACTGTAGAATTAAGCAAAACTATACAATGGAACTCCAGACTGCAACACACAGAACAATGACACAATTTCCTAACGCTAAAGGAACTCTGTATGCTGAGTTAATCTCACAGATACTATTGGCTAACTTGTACAGGGATGATTACAGGGAGCCTTTCACATTTCACAAACTGTGAAACAACCTTTAATACTCAAATTTCCATGTGAGAAATAAAATAAAATAAAGTAGTTTCATTTATTAGTCAATAGATACCAATTGGAAACGAGAGGCTTGCATGCAATTTTCTTTTAAGTTCAAGTTCGCATTTATTGTCACTTAACCAATTGAGATACAGTTACATTTGAGTTACCATACAGCCATACTAAGTGAAAAGAACACAATACACACATAAAATATAATTAAACATAAGCATCCACCACAGTGGAATCAACAATCCTCACTGTGATGGAAGGCAATAAAGTTCAGTTATCTTCCTCCTTTGTTTACCCTTGGTCGGGGCCTTTGAACCCTCCGCAGTTCACCGCTCCAGACTGTTCTGATGTTCGGGATGATCGAAACTCCGACGTCGGGATGGATCGGAACACTCCGCGCGCGGCATGGAGTTCCCGTAGACTGCGGCTTCACGGTGTTAAAAGTCCACATGCCCCGTGGTTGGAGCACTTCTTCTGGTGATCCTCGGCAAAGGATCGCAGCTCCGCGATGTTAAATTCCACGCCACAACTTGTGGCTTGAAGCTCCAGGCCAGTCTCCAGGAAAGGCCGCACCATTCCAGTTGTTAGGCTGCCGGGGGGAGGGGGGGGTGATGAGACACTGAGAAAGTCGCATCTCCGTCGAGGTAAGTAACTGAAAAAGTTTTCCCTTATTCCCCCCTCCCCCCACACATATAAACTAACCAAGAAACATTGAAACACACATTTAAAACATACTTAAAATAATAAAAACAGAAAGGGGACGTGACAGGCTGCTGGCGAGGCAGCCATTGCTGACGCCACATACCTCTATGTTAACTTAAACATCTTGGGGCAAGAGTCCACTTCTCCTTACAGTAACCTTCTGCTTTCTCAGTAAGTTAGTTAATTTAGCTCTCGTATAAAAAAATACCTTCAGCATTGCTTAGATTTTCATAACAATTTCTTTATATATTCTCACGATGACATGATAACATTTTACATCCGATAACACCACCATTCAGCACAACAATTTATACAATTAAACATAGACCAAATGATGAATTCCAGAGGTGAGCTAAAGTCACTGCTTCATACATCAGCGCAGCAATTTAACAGGATCATAGAAATATATATATATGGCCACAAATCCACACAGATCATCAAGCCAGTAGTTTATTAGAAATACAGCGTGGAAACAGGCCCTTCAGCCCACTGAGCCCACGTTCACCACTAATCACCCGTTCACAGTAGCTCAACATTATTCCCATTTCTCACCCACTTCCTACACACTAGGGACAAATTATGGAGGACAATTAACCTATAAACCTGCACGTCTTTGGAATGTGGGAGGAAATCCGCACAGTCACAGGGAGAATGTGCAAACTCCACACAGACAGCACCTGAGGTCAGGATTAAACCTGGGTTTATGGTTCTGTGAAGCAACACCTCTGCCAGCTGTGCCACAGTGCTGCCTAGATGAGTTGTTGAAAATCTTTCTCAATCACAGGCAGCATTGCAACAGAGCTTTATTAGTGGTACACAGACTGTGTGTCTGCATGGAGAGCTAGTAAAAAGGAACTTCAGACTGCTAGTTTATACCAAAGATAGACACAAAATGCTGGAGTAACTGTGGATGCCAGTTTATACTAAAGATAGTGCAGATTACTCCAGCATTTTGTGTCCATCTTAAGCTAAGAAAGTTATAGTGTATTCCAAAGGCCAAACTCTTTTATCAATACATGGAAATATTAACGAAAATATTTTTCATGCTGAGCCCAAGCAGTGCTCACGTTGCCAAGATGGTACTGAAGAGAAAGCTTGTGGTGAACTACATTGAAAGTATTTATGCTAATAAACTAGATCATTTGATGGCATCTGAATTACATGAAACCCTGAATATCCGCCCAAGACACTGGTTACAAACTCTTTTCCTCAAGTACTAAATCTCTCCCTCTTCGTGGTAACTGTCTGCACTGAAAAAGACTCTACAAATGTACTTTACCTTTTTAAATCCTAAGGTAAACTTAAACCTCTTGTGTAATTGCAATATGTACTCAGAGTAGGGGCATCAAGGAACCTAAGGTGTAACTTTCTTTACACAGAGGTTGCCAGGTATATGGAACGTGCTGCCAGTGAAGATAGTTGAGGCAGGTACTATTACAACATTTAAAAGATATTTGAATATGGACATGTATAGTAAACGTTTAGAGGGATATGGGCTAAATGCGGGCAGATGAGGCTCGCATTGATGGGGCATTTTGGTCGGCATGGACAAGTTGGGCCAAAGGGCGTGTTTTCGTGCTGTGAGTAGGCAAAAAGGTGTTGCATTGGTGTCTTATGTGGGAGGGATGAATTAATGAGAGGTACCAGAAGGTACAATCAACTCGAGTGTTCCCAATTATGGGAAGAAAATCGGTGTGTAACATCACAGGAAGACTATTAGCTGGTAGGTTTTGCAGCTTCTTCCTCTCCGATTTAAATACATTTACTGTAAATTACAATATACAGCAAACAATGTAACCACAGTTGGTACTTTACAACCAGATTATTAATTAATCTAAATTATAATTAAAGTTATAAATAGATGAAAATGTAATTACAGATAGAATAAATTGAATTGTAGCCGAGGTGGTTGGGCAGGTGATGTATTGCTGTTTAGTAATGTGGAGGGTGTTAGGAACCATTGTGTTCCACAGCAGCCACATTGGCAGAAGATATCTGCAATCAGATGAAATTGCTCTCATATTTAATGAGCTGCAATCAGAGTTTCACAGTTTGATAGGAAGGATAACATCCAGGAAATAATAAAATTAGTTTGTTCTGGGAAGAAGTCACATTCCATAAGTTGTTTAATGTATATTTGAGCAGAGGTCAGGGATAGAAGGCTGGGTCTGGAGTGAGGCAAGTTGGGGATCCAGAATATGGTATTGCTGGAGTCTCTGCCTTCGTACATTGCAGATAGGAGCAGAGACCTTAGGAAATTACACAAATTGACTATAGCACTGATACAGGAAGCCATTCATGTTGAAAGAGTGAAAAGGAATAGCACAGGAAGGATCTACATGCGGTCTTGTTAAGTCACAAGCATAAGTTTCAAAAGTTGTGTGGCTGCCCAGTGCCGTGGATAAAGATATCTCCTTGGGGTTGGAGGACGACTTGAAATTGGAGGGACAAGTTCCAGTTGTCATTGTCATGCAAGGGGATATTTACTGGATAAACGATTCATCAGGTGAAAATTTGGCCACATTAGTGTTGTGATCTGCATTAATATTTCATAAATTGGAAGGTGTATCCCATTATTTTCAATATAAGCCACTTGCTACATTCTGGAGTTCAAGAATTTTGATCAAAAATGCAAATGAAAGTAATGAAATATACTATTAATCTCATCAGTAAAATAAGACAATAATAACATACATAATGTACTGTTTTAGGGTACCCACCAACTCTCTCTCTCTCCCCACCCCACCCCACCCCAGCTCTTGTCAGCCCATCCTCTCTCCCATCCTCGTCAGTCCACTCCCTCTCACAGTTATCTCAGGTGCTTTCTATGCCCCCACTCTCACCAGCCTATTCTCTCTCTTTAGCTCTTGTGGGCACTCTTCTTTTCCAATTCTTCAGAGCAGTCTCCCTCCTCTCACCACATCTAATCCCTCTAGTCACTCACACATGCAATATCACCTCCTCAACTGTTCCCACTCTGGCTCTTGCTAACTCTCTCCTTTGGCTCCAGCCACTCTTTCCACCATCAATCTAACCATGAACCCTGTTCCCCGTCCTCTTCCTACCACCTGTAAATTGAGAACACATAGAATCAATTGTGTGACAGCAACAATTTGTAAAGAGAGGGATTCCTGTATCAACAACAAATCTCCAAAATGCTACTAAAACCCGATGTGTGTGAGCATGTGTGTGCATAGGGGAGGAAGGGAGGAATGGAATATTCAGATGCCAGAAAGGAAAGGAAAAGGGGAAGATAATTGTGCAGGTATTGATTTGGATGCCCTAACCAGAGTGGGACGAGAAAGAACAGCGTGAAAAGGCAAGAGTGGAGAAAATGGTGAAAAAGCATGTTTAAAAGCTCTACCCAAATGCACACAGAATTCATAATGACAGATGAACTAATGGCACACAGAGAATGTCTGGCTTAATAGCCACTGGAGAGATGTGATTGCATGATGACCAAGGCTGGGGACTGAATTATCCAGGGATCTTAACATTTGTAAGGATAGATAAGTAGGAAAAGAAGATGGTATGGTTCTGTTAATTGGTTGGTTTAGGTGTGAGAGATGATCATGGCTGAGATGACAAAGAAGTAGAATCAACGGTTGGAGGTAAGAAAGAGCAAGAAAATGATGGGAATTATCTATAGGAGCTTGATGGCAGCTACACTGTCAGAGAATATAAATCAAGAAATAATTAAGACTTGCGAGAAGGATGCTAAAACTAATTGTGACTATGATTTTCCTATAGATTGTACAAATCCTTCAAGACATTCCTAAATACCTTATTTTTGACCAAGCTTCTATTTTAATATCACCTATCCCAATACCTTTCCTTGTAGCTCGTGAAACTGTCTATATCTTTGGTATAAACCAGCATCTGCAGTTCTTAAGTGAGGCTAACTTCTTTGAGACCTAAACTATTAACAGGTAAACCTATAACAAGTTGGAGACATTCAAAAGAATATTTAATTCTTTAGGAGGGCACATCATCCGAGGACATACACACCATTGAAGAAAATGAGGATACTGTGGATAGGGTGAACTGCTTTAAATATACCTGGGCGTCCACATCTCAGAGGATCTGACATGGACATCACATGCTACCGCACTGGTGAGTAAGGCAAGGCAGCGCCTTTACCACCTCAGGCAATTGAAGAAATTCTGAGCGTCTCTGAGGATCCACCAGTGCTTCTACTCAGCGGTTGTGAGAAGCATCTTGTCCGGAAACATCACAATCTGGTTTGGGAATTGCCCAGGACAAGAAGGCTCTGCAGAGAGTAGTGTGTTCGGCCGAACGCACTATGAGAACTACACTCGCCCCCCTGCAGGAACTGTACACCAGAAGGTGCAGATCCAGAGCCAGCAACATTATGGGGGACCCCTTCCACCCCAGCAACAGACTGTTCCAGCTGCTACGGTTAGGCAAACGCCTCCGTTGCCATGCTGTGAAAATAGAGAGGATGAGAAGGAATTTCTTCCCAGAGGCCATTAGGACTGTAAACTCCTATCTCACCAGGGACTAGTTCAAGTTCAAGTTCAAGTGAGTTTATTGTCATGTGTCCCTAATAGGACAATTAAATTCTTGCACACAGAACATAGTCGGCATTGACTACAGAACAGATCAGTGTGTCCATATACCATAATATAAATATATACACACATGAATAAATAAACTGATAAAGTGCAAATAACAGATAATGGGTTATTAATAATCAGAGTTGATTGATTGATTGATAGAATTTTATACATACTCTTCTGTATTCTCAAATCAACTTTGTTCAGTATTATTAGCAAACTGGGAAAGATGCATTCTGTATCTTTTCTCTTGCTCTGCATATTGCACTTGAGTTTGGTTAGATTGTATTTACGTATATTATCTGATTTGATTGGTTAGCATGCCAAACAAAGCTTTTCATTGTACCTTTGTACATGTGACAATGATAAACCTAAACCTAAAATTATTTAACTTCACTTATGTCGATTGTGAATAGCTGGAACTCAAACATCAGTCCCTGTAGGTCCACTGGTAACAGCCGGCCAATCAGATACAGCCAATGGTCATCACCAGCCAAATTGATGGATCCATTGATTCCCTATTTGTTTTCTGTCCAATAATCAATTCACAATCAATCTCAGCACATTACCCTGCCTCCCAATTCCATTTGCTCTAAACTTGTCAGTTAATTGCCTATCAAGAAATGTATCCCAAGTCATTCAGACATCTAAATACACCATATCAACTGGTTCTCTATTCAACTATGTACATAGTCAAAGAATAGCCAATAGATTAATCAAAGATGTATCATAAATCTATATTGACTTTGCAAAGTCCTAATATTATTTTCCATGTGTTCTGTCATTATATCTTTGTCGATGCCGGCTAACATTGTGTTAACTTATCTCTCCTTCCTTTCTTAAACAGTGGAGTCACATTTGTTACCCATCAAACCACAAGCAACAATTCCAGCATCTGTAAAATCTTGAAAGATCGTAACGTGTGTCTCTGACACCACCAATTCAATATCTGGGATGCAGATCATGGGGGAATTACCAATACTGTTTTGTAATTTGTGCATTATTTCTTTCAATCGCAGTCCACTGTAAAGCCTTTCAACAATGTAAACACTTCTCTCATTCTTCCCTTGGTGTAGATTTGTAACCATATCTGTGCATTGAACATCACTTTCAACCCCAAAGTAAAATCTGATGGTCATTCTGCTCCACCACCACCTCCCAAAGATGCCTTAACAACAAGATTATCAATCAAACTCTTTGATTATCAAGCAAACAATTTACAGAAGCTGTTTAAACTACCGACCTATGTGTGGTTACAGGGAGAATGTGTAAAGCCCGTTTGACGCACATAGGTCTGTTGTAACACAATAGTTGCATTGCAAAGAAACTTTGTGTCAAATAAATTAATCTTATCACGACAATTTGCAATGGGGAAGAGGTTTAGAGGCTGGGGAGTTTCAGATTTGCAATGTTATTTTTCCCTACAGGATCTTTTCAATAGCAATAAACGTATTATTGTTACTGTAAGCCAAAATACTAAAGGTATATTGTTTAATAGCGTATCGTTGCATAAATGTCAACAGAAGTGATTACTTGTCAATTTCAATCAAGCATTTGCTGTATTATAAGACAGTGGTGACAATGATTAGTGCATAGAGGTAACATGGAAACAGGATCTTTACCCAACACTGCTTAAATCTAAGACAATTCTTTTTTCTGCTTGTCAATTTCCAAATGAAATACCGTTCCCTAATTCATCACTCGCACAAAATGTATTCCTGTTTGGGAAACGTGATCGAGCAAAACTCCAGCTATGCTGAACGCAGCACATACAACCACTCTGCATCTAAGTCCACCATCGTTCAGAGTTTAGCCTGCTCTTGACACCACTGCATGTTCCAATTCTGCAGCCAATCATTACCACCACTATGCAGTCCCCTGTGCTAATTCCCATCATGAATGTGTCCATGTTGATACTCTTATCCAACAGTTACTTACCTTAGTTCCTGTGCTACGGACAAGAGCCAGTCTAAATTGTTTTCTTTTCTTTATCAATCCTCGCAGCTCCTGACAGCACTGGTACTTTGCAAGGTCCACTGTCTCCTCACACTGGATGTCACCCTGAAACGGTAGTATGATTTTCAGTTTGGTACGAGGGAAACTGTTAACGGACTGCAATCCTCAGAATCCAAGAGAAACAGACACCAAATCAGTATCAGCTAGTAATCAGAGGCAAACTCCGAACCCTGTGACTGAGATCACATCCTAGGGAAAAAAATCAATGATGTGTACCGAATGATGTGAGCCCCCAGGCTAAAAAAAAACTGACCCGAAATCCCCAGAGAATGACCACAAGAGGCTAACCACATATACCAGATCTGGAAGCAAACCAGGTTCAGGTACAAGACCTGCAGGTGATGAGTATGGAAACGGGCTCTTCTCCTTATCTTGATCATGCGAATCATCCAGAAAGATAATAACCTCTTTGCTCAAGAGAAACCAGAGAAGACCCCAAATTCCTGGATTGAAGCGGGTTTTTTTTAATTTATTAAGAGATATAGCACGGAAACAGGCCCTTCAGTCCACTGAGTCCTTGTCGACCAGCAACCCCCGCACTCTAGCACAATTCTACACACTAAGCACAATTTACAATTTTTTTTACCAAATCCTAATTAACTTACAATTTAATCCTACCACTCCCAGAGGTAAACTAGTCCTCAGAGTTCTGGGTTAACCGAGGCCAACTCCCATTACCCAGGAAACATTAAACACAAGCCATGATCACAGAGCTGGAATCTCGAGTCATGGCCCCAATGTTTTACCTGCTGTTCGTAGATGAGGAGGCGGCCTCTGTCCAGTCGGATGTAGCGTTCCTTCCAGCCACCCCCCAGGAGCCCGCGGCTGCATTGCTTGCGGACCCAGCCAGCATGGCCCTGACAGCCCCCTTCCTGGGGGAGAGAGGGAGACATTTGAGTGTTAGCAAGAAAGGAGAAACAAGCCCCCAACTGTCAGGACCCGAGAGCAGCAACCCTGACCATACAAATCTACCGCCACCCCACAGCCCTACCCCCCAACCTTCATCTTTGATTCAAATCCAAATCCCTGAAGGGACCAAATCCAGATCACGTCACCCCACATGCTGAACTCACACCGATTCCTTTAACAGAACCCCAATCCTACCAGGCTCCAGCCCAGGCCCAAACCTCATAGACCCCGAGACCCAGGCTATGGGCCCCAGACATGGATCTCCGAAGCAGGCTGTATACCCCAGACCATTGATCACTGACCCAGACCCCAGACCATTGAGCACTGACCCAGACCCCAGACCATTGAGCACTGACCCAGACCCCAGACCATTGAACACTGACCCAGACCATGACCCAGACCATTGATCACTGACCCAGACTCCAGGCCATTGAACACTGACCCAGACCATTGATCACTGAGCAGACCATTGAGCACTGACCCAGACCCCAGACCATTGAATACTGACCCAGACCATTGATCACTGACCCAGACTCCAGGCCATTGAACACTGACCCAGACCATTGATCACTGACCCAGACTCCAGGCCATTGAACACTGACCCAGACCATTGATCACTGACCCAGACCCCAGACCATTGAACACTGACCCAGACCATTGATCGCTGACCCAGACCCCAGACCATTGAACACTGACCCAGACCATTGATCGCTGACCCCAGACCGGGCTGACTGACCCAGGCCAAGGACCCCAGACCATTGAGCACTGACCCAGACCCCAGACCATTGATCACTGACCCAGACCCCAGACCATTGAGCACTGACCCAGACCCCAGACCATTGAGCACTGACCCAGACCATTGAGCACTGACCCAGACCCCAGACCATTGATCACTGACCCAGACCCCAGACCACTGATCACTGACCCAGGCCGTGGACCCCAGGCCCGGCCCGGCCCGCAGCCCCCTGGCTCCAAGCCCCCGCCCCGCCCGGCCATAGGCCCCGGACTCTCGCCGGTACATCCCGGCCGCACAGGGAGTCTGGCTGGGTCTCGGCAGCTGCACCGCCGGCCTCTACACTCACCTCTCCCATGCCGGCGGCTCCGTCTCTGGGCAGAGACGCTCCGAGCTCCGAGCATCCTGTGAGGGGCGGCCCGGCTCGGCGCTTCCTCTCTCTGACTCACCGCGCCGGCTTCCGGCAACAGCCCAGCGCAGGGGGAGGGGAAGGGGAGGGGAGAGGGGGAAGGTGGGGGGGGGGGGGGGAGGGGGGGGGGGGAAGGGGGGAGGGGAGGGGGGGGGGGGGGGAGGGGGGGAGGGGGGGGAGGGGGAGGGGGGGGGGGGGGGGGGGGGGAGAGGGGGAGGGGGGGGGGGAGGGGGAGGGGGGGGGGGAAGGGGGAGGGGGAAGGCGGGGGAGGGGGGGGGGAGGGGAGGGGGGAGGGAGGGGGAAGGGGGGGGGGGGGAAGGGGGGAGGGGGAGGGGGAGAGGGGGAAGGGGGGGGTGGGGGGGGGGGGGGGGAGGAGAAGGGGGGAAGGGGGGGAGGGGGAGGGGGGGGGGGAGGGGGGGGGTGAGTGGGGAGGGGGGGGGGAGGGGAGGGGGGGAGGGGGGGGGTGGGGGGGGAGAGGGGGAAGGGGAGGGGGGGGGAGGGGGGAGGGGGGGGGGGGGAGGGGGGGGGGGGGAGGGGGGGGGGGGGAGAGAGGGGGGGAGGTGGGGGGGGGGGGAGAGGGGGAGGGGGGAAGGGGGGAGGGGGGGTGGGGGGGGGGGGGGGAGGGGGGGGGGGGGGGGGGAGGGGGGGAGGGAAGGGGGGGGGGGGGGGGGGGGGGGGGGGGGAAGGGAGGGGGGGGGGGGGGGGGGGGAAGGGGGGGGGGGAGGGTGGGGGGGGGAGGGGAGGGGGGGGGGGGGGGGGGGGGGGGGGGGGGGGGGGGGGAGGGGGGAGGGGGGAAGGGGGGGGGGAGGTGGGGGGGGGGGGGGGGGAGGGGGGGGGGGGAGGGGGGGGGGGGGAGGGGGGGGGGGGGAGGGAGGGGGGGAGGGGGGGGAGGGGGGGGGGGGGGGGGAGGGGGGGAGGGGGGGAGGGAGGGAGGGGGGGGGGGGGGGGGGGGGGAGGGGGGGGGGGAGGGGGGGGGGGGGGGGAGGGGGGGAGGGGGGGGAGGGGGGGAGGGGAGGGGGGAGAGGGGGAGAGGAGGGGGAGGTGGGGGGGGGGGGGAAGGTAAGGGGGGAGGGGAGAGGGACATAAGGGAAGGGGGGGATATGGGTTGGGGGGGGGGGGGGGAGGGGGAGGGGGGGGGGGAGAGGGGGGAGGGGGGGGGGGGGGGGAGAGGGGGGAAGGGGGGGAGAGGAAGGGGGGGAGGGAGAGGGGGGGGGAGGGGGGGAGGGAGGGGAGAGGGGGAAGGGGGGGGAGGGGGGGGGGAGGGGAGGGGGAAGGGGGGGGAGGGGAGAGGGGGGAAGGTGGGGGGGGGAGGGGAGGGGAGGTGGGGGAGGGGAGGGGGGGGAGGTGGGGGAGGGGAGGGAGGGAAGGGGGGAGAGGGGGAAGGTGGGGGGGGGAGGGAGGGAAGGGGGGGAGGGGGAGAGGGGAAGGTGGGGGAGGGGAGGGAGGGAAGGGGGGGAGGTGGGGGAGGGGAGAGGGGGAAGGGGGGGAGGTGGGGGAGGGAGAGGGGGCTGATACTTTCCCTCAGCACCATATTCCCTTATCATGAATCCATTGTCTGAAGAAGAGCCGGGAGCCGAAATGTCACCCATTTCTTTTCTCCAGAGATGCTGCCTGTCCCGCTGAGTTTACACCAGCACCTGCAGTTTTCCTACACATTCCCTTCTCAGGTACCTGTACACTGCGAATGGCTAGATTGCAATGATGTGTTGTCTTTTCGCTGGCTGGTTAGCAGGCAACAGAAGCTTTTCTCTGTACCCCAGTACACGTGACAATAAACTAAACGGATCATATTCCTGAGCTAACCCTGTACCCCTTCAATGGATATAAATGTTGTCCCCAGGTAGTGCAGAGTTTCATTCCTGTGAACAGTTTGCAAGTTCCCACAGTAGAAGATGTCTAGCAGACTTGCAGAAGCTAGCAAATCCACCCTGCTAGTCTCCCAACCCCGCCCATGAATACGACTGTACATAAGCTGTGAAGGACCTGCATTGACAGCATCCAGAACACTTTTGGGTAGAGAATTCCAGAGATTCACCACCTTGTGTAGAAATTCCTGAATGGCTGACCTGTCAGGCCATGTGTGAAGTTTGTGCTCTAATGATATTACCTCTTGTAATGAGTGGAGCCAATTGGTGAACTGACTGCCGTTGTCAGACAGAAGACGTGCAGGGGAGCCGTGCACAGAGAAGTGATGCTGCAACTTCTCGATAACCGCTTCAGAAGTAATGGTTTGGAGTAAGTCTATGTCGAACCAACCCGAGTAAGAGTCAACAAGAACCAGATAGTGTTTCCCATGCCATTCGAATATGTCAGTGGCTAACGTGGACCACGGTAGAGGAGGAACTGGGTGCGGTAGTAAGGGGTGCTTCTGCTGGTGTGGTGTGGTGTCAGGCTTTTGCAGATGGCGCAGACTTCAGTTTTGTCATGTATGTACTTGGTCATACCAGGCCAGTAAAACATGCTTTGTGCCCGTTGTAAGGTTGCCTCCACGCTGGGGTGGCCCCTGTGGACGGCGTCAAAGTACTTGTCCCGGAAGACAGCTGGGCCAACTGCCTTGAGGCCCTTAACTACAATCCCGTCCTGTGACACCAATTCGTCACGAACCAGGTAGTTTGGGCGGATTGCGAGCAGGGTGTTGTGTTGTTTATCCGGCCAGCCACGCCGGATGACTGCAGACAGCAATTGTAAAGTCCCGTCAGCATTAGGGTTAGGGTTAGGCTGCTCAAACAATCGGTAGGAACATGCAATACATTCATTACTGAGAACTGGTTCTGTTCAGAGAGTTGTGGTTCGTTGGTCTGGTCTCCGAATGAAGGCGTGGGTTCGAATCCCACTTCTGACACTATGTAATGAGTGGAGCCAAACACATATCAAGATACAACACATATTTATTAGATCTACTTACAACATCGATCTACAGGACATCACAGTTCCTAGCAGCTACTCATACTGAATGGTGCAGGCAAACTCTAGTTAATAGAAAACGCATATTAGGCGGTGCCACTACTAACAAGCACTACAATTGGCTAGTAGGAAATAACCAATCTACACCTCTCATCCTTCCAAACACAATGAAGCAGTTGCTTCCAAAGATCCTATAGCGAGCAAGATAGTCCACTCGACGAAAAAGACGTAGTACAGTCATGGGTAATTTAAGGCCCCATTTCCGCACCAAAGATCCCATAGGATAATAGTGCGGAGGCGGAAGCCGGTTACAGAAACATCGCCGTAAAAATAAAAGTTATTTGGTAAAAATCTTCTCCTCACTTTCAGAATTTAAATTTATTAACACAAACTGTTCCCCCGCAACGTTGATTACACTGCGAGTCGGGTCGGGTCGGGTCCGGGAACGAAAATGGATGAAAAAAAAGCCAACGTTCCGTTCCGTTGCATACTACACGTCAGCCCATTGCATTTAGCAGGAGAGGTCTATCTTGCTCCACTATAGGATCTTTGGTTGCTTCAGCTCTCCTCATCTGACAAATCCATCATCCCATGAATCAATCTGGCAAATCTTTGCACAGTCCTTGGTGAATAGACACTCCTTGGGTAGAGAGAGCAGACCTCAGCATAATACTCTAGCTGTGGTCTCACCACCCCTTGTATAACTAGAGCAGGGCGTCCAGCTTTTTCATTCAAATCCTCCTATACTAAAACACAATGAACTGTTTGCATTCCTGTATGCTCACTGTCCCTGTATATTTCAATGGTTTGTACAGTTACACCCATGCCCCTTTATCACTGATATCTTTCGTACCATTTACAGAAAATCTTTGATTTGCTGTTTTCCACCAAAATGGATATCCTCTCATTTTTACTAATCATATACCATATTTCCTATATTTTGCTATTTGCTTCCCCTGCACATATCCTCTTGAAGCCTCTCTGCCTACTCCTCTCAGCTCACACTGCTATTTCTTACTGTCAAACAGGATTCCCAGTAACTGGAAGTGGTTGGATGTGTGCTAGGATACTAGCTGGACCGGGTTAGTGTGCTGTCGCAGTAACAGTGCCGGGCTGGGGTCTGGGATAACAAGCCTGACTGAGGAAATCCAAAAGCAATTACAAGTTTTTGGGATCATGTACTGGGCAGACTCCAAGGTCATTAGAGACACTAGGATGGTGTCTGGGTTAATTAGCAGAACTGGGGTGGTTTTTAAGGTGATTGTCTTTACTGGGTTAATGGGCTGGGTAATTGACAGCACTGGGTATATCCATATACCATTTGGTCCATCAATTCTGCTCTGGCATTTAGTTTTCACTTCAAAGATACCTTATGACTTGGCAGCCATAGCCATCTGTGGCTATTAATTACTTTTATTCTGAGGCTGTGCCCTCTGGCCCTAGGCTCTCCCACCAGTGGAAACATTCTCTCCACATCCACTCTATGCAGGCCTTTCACCATTCGGTAAGTTTCTATGAGGACCCCCACATCCTTCTAAACACCAGTGAGTACAGGCTCAGAGGTGTTATACATTAACCCAATCATCCCTGTGATCAATCTAGTGAACCTTCTCTACACCCTTTCCAATGCCAGTCCATCTCTCTTCAGATATGAGGTCCAGGACTGCTCACAATACTCCAAATGCAGTCTGACCGGTGCCTTATAAATCCTCAGCAATACATCCCTGTAAATTGGTGGCACTGGGTAGCTTCCTGGTAGCAAACAAATGAAGTTGGGGGATCATGTGGCACTCTGATAAAGTGCTAGTGATTGACATTACAGGATTAGAGTCTGTTGAAACTGTCAGCTGGAGATAGAGGCCAGGATTTATAACCGTCGGATAATATCCAAGATACCAAAAGCTGTGGGGTAGGATCTAGCAACACTCGACGAGGGCACGAGGTTCCTGCTGCAATGGGATATGGTGCAGGTTACAAACATCCAGAGTAACTAGTATCAACGTAGATTGGGTCCAGAATAACTAAGAAGACTTGGCTGGGTAACTTGGCTAGGTAATGCTGGAGAGGATCCAGTGCCTTGTATAGACTACCAACTCCAAGGGTAGACAAAAGTGCTGGAGAAAATCAGCCGGTGCAGCAGCATCTATGGAGCAGTCTGAAGAAGGGTTTCGGCCCGGAACGTTGCCTATTTCCTTCGCTCCATAGATGTTGCTGCACCCACTGAGTTTCTCCAGCACTTTTGTCTACCTTTGATTTTCCAGCATCTGCAGTTCCTTCTTAAACACAAACTTCAAGGGCCTGGGCAAAGTCCCCCGAGAGACAGGATGCAACTCAGAGATCCCAAATCTGGTTCCACTCTGGTTAAAACCCAATTTCAATTGCACTTCTTTGAGAAATTGAGCACTATGGAGTGGGTGGTTACAATCTGCAACACACTGCCTGAACGTGTAAGCATAATGGTTTCAAAAGTATCATTCAAAAAGGAATTGGATAAATATTTGAAGGGAAAACATTCACAGGTATTTGGCGAAAGTTCAGGAAACTGGAACCAACTGGACAATGATGTCCTTCTTTGCTCTCTTGCTGATGAAAAGCCTTCTATGTATTTCACAGCTTCAGGCCTTGTGGCTGAAAGGGCACCTACATGACTTCACTTTGCATAAACTTACTCAACCAGGATGTGGCTTTTACTGCAGTTTACCATTTCCTATTCATCTGAAGTTGTTTGACATTGGCTTTTGGTCACAGTATTTTAAATAATGTGACATATTTGTTTGGATGCTTAAAGTGTGCACCAATCAAATGTTTAATATACTTCAAAACCAGGCATCTAGTTAGCACTAGCACTGAAACAGTTGCTTAAAGTCATTGATAACCTTGGGTCTGGTACGGTATCAGTTGCTGCCGTTTCAGGCAAATTCTGTTAATGACTGAACACAATTGATATTATTGTTAGTTAAAGCTGGAACAAATGCCCAGATTTGATTTTGACGGAAAGAGTGGACGGGGGATGGGGGATATTTCAATTGATGGTATTTACTTTGAGAAGGTACTTAGTAAGGCTGTTAATAAGGGACAATTAAAGTGAAAGCTGGTGGAATTGAAGGTGAATTATTAACTCAGCTCAGAAACTCAGCTGGGAATGAGGTACATGACTGGTACTCGCAACAACAGTGTGTGACAAGCAGTTGGGCCCACAGCTATTCATTGTGTTTATAAATGGTTTAGATAATGGGATAAAAAGCCACATGAACTAGTTTGGTGATGCTGCAAAAATGGCACATCATCAACTGTGTGGCAAGCATAATCTACAATAAATTTTAATGAATCCAGTACATAGGAAAAATAATGTCCAATAATTATCAGTGTAGGTCATGAGGTCACTCAGTTTGGATCTAAAAACAGATTAAAGTTCTCCTTTAAATGATGAAAGACCAGAACTAGTGCAGAGAAATAGCAATGTGGGTGAATGATGAAAACATTGCAGAGAGTCAATGACGGAAAGGTTGATCAGTTTTATGCCTGATGGACTTGATCCCAAGTGGCGTACATTATGTTGCAAGCATGAATAGCCCTTGTTAAATTACATCTGGAATACCATCAAGCTGTCCAGGCAATGCACAGTCAGAGAACATGTACACAGAGTTCTGCAACAATAAAAATAAGCAGTTGAGAAACACACTGAGTGAATATCGTTCATGGTTAATCATCAGGTTTGGGTAGAACATTAAGTTAGGTTATTCACTAGTTAGTAGGCATCTCGTCAGAAGGACTGCATTCATCGGACCAAATTTCTGAGTATATAATGGTAATATGGTCAAAATATCAGGGAGAGCCATATAAGGGAAGAACAGAAGAATGTTGATATGGTTCTTCAACATAAAAACTAAAAAAAGATGGCCTTTAGTTGAGCTCCAAAGAAGCTTTCTTTGGGACGTATCCAGGTAAAGGCCCAGTCATGCTAGAATCAAGCATCATGGAAACCAGCCCTATCACCCGCAGAGTCCGTGCTGACAATCAGGACTAAATCTACACTAATCCCATTTTATTCTCTTTCCATTTCCATCAACTTCACTCAAATTCTACTGCTCAGTTATGCACTGGTGGCAATTTGAGCCAACCCAAATATGAATGAACTTACCAACCCAAATATCTTTGCAAACTAGGAAGCAACCAGAACACCCAAAAGCAAAAACCTTGAGGAGAACTTTCAAACTTCACAGATACTGTGCCACAGATTAGCAGCAACTTTACCACCTGTGCCACTGTGATATAACATAAACATTTGCTTGCTGGAAATTTCCTATCTGATCGTGATCCCTTGGGACTGAAGATGACTTACTTCCTATCCAGTCCTGTGGTTTATGAGGTGACAGATGAGGTCAAAGGTCTACCACAGATGGGGCAGGAAATACTTGATGAAATTGGTAAGTAGATCTATGTTGACATGCTTATTCTTCATAAACATTGGGTTCCTATGTGTTCCCGTTGTACGTACTCAAGGATCTTCTTGGCTCCCCAATGATTCTCCAGTTTGAATGGTTAATGGGTGTGGAACTCCAAGAGGAGTCAGTGGGAGCATGGTCTAAGGAAGCTCTGAGTACATCCTTTAAGCTTGTCCTCAGTTCAACAACTAATCTCTTTCTTTGGCAGATACTGGAGTAGAGTGAATGTTATGGGAGTCTGTCGCTGGGCATGCGAAGGACATGTACTGGCCAATAGAATGTAAGTATGGTATCACTCTTGATGGAGAGTATATTTGGTATCACTGCCGGTCGGAATAACTCCCACCCACCCCTCACATAAACCCCCCCCCCCCCCCCCCCCCCCCCCCCTTCTGCTGCTACATAAACTCTGCACGGCACCCTCAGCACACTTGGTTTGTGTACATTGTACATGTTCCATTTACTTTGTTGCACTTTAGTAAGGAAGGTTTTGCATCATGTGTATAGCGTAGTACATCTATATATGTAGCATGTTGTCCAATTGTGTTCTATGTAGCACCAAGGTCGCATTGCACTGTGTACTGTGTATATGGCTGTAATGACAATAAACCCTCTTGAATCTTGAAAAGGTTCTATACAAGTACCTTGCATCTGTATTCACCAAGGAGAAGGACATGGGGACAGTGAGATCAATGTGGAGAGTACTGATATGCAGGGCAATTTGAGAGTAAGTAGGAAGAGGTGCTGGGACTCTTGAAGAGCATTATGTTGGATAAATCTCCACAACCTGCGGTCCTGGAGAAATGGAGAGTAGCTAATGTTGTTCCTATATTTAAGAAGGGATGCAGGGATTTATTGTCATGTGAGCTTTAACATTACGTCATAAATACGTCAAAACTTACAAAATTCTTAAGGGGTTGGACAGGCTAGATGCAGGAAGATTGTTCCCGATGTTAGGGAAATCCAGGACAAGGGGTCACAGCTTAAGGATAAGGGGGAAATCCTTTAAAACCGAGATGAGAAGAACTTTTTTCACACAGAGAGTGGTGAATCTCTGGAACTCTCTGCCACAGAGGGTAGTTGAGGCCAGTTCATTGGCTATATTTAAGAGGGAGTTGCTGGGACCCAAAGTTAATATTTAGGTCATGAATGCTGAAAAGATTTAGAAACATAGAAACATAGAAATGACTTTGGTTGGCAATCACAAAACAAAGCTCCACAACACATCTCATTCAGAATGTCATCTCAGTGGCCACACACTGAAAAAATAACAGTTCAGCAATAAACATATAGGACATATGGAAACACTCAGCAGGTCTGACAGTACCTATGGAGAGAGAAACAGGCCTTTTGGTAATCTGTATGTGCTTTTGATTCAAGCTTTAAGAAACATTGTTTTCAATTGTTAAAGAAAATGTCTCAATCCAAGAGTTCTTGTTTGCTGTGATGTGTGTGCTGTTAACTGGGTATTGGTCCACCTAGCCACCCATGCTACTGGCTACTGAAACACAATGGGTTCCATTTTAGTTGGAATTTCAATTGAGATTCAAAGTTACCATCTTGACAGCCACCCCATGCTATTACCTCCCTAATCTGCACTGTGCAATACAGAACAGTTTTGTTACATGCAAGGCTATCCTGCAGTTACATTGTATTTAAATTCATTACAAGAGTACAGGAAGCTCCTGCTGTTTTTCCATAGAGGGTTCCTAATCTGCTGAGTGATTCCACCATTTTCTGTTACTATTTTGTACAAAGACTAGCTGTTTCATTTTAAATTCCAGACCATGACCTATTACCTACATGGAACATCGAACAGTACAGCACAGGAACAGATCTTTCGACCCACATGTCCATGCTGAACATGATTCTATGATAAACTAACCTCCTCTTCCTGCACTGATACATATCCCTCCATTCCTTGCATATCCATATGTATATGCCTATCTAAAAGCCTCTTAAATGCCACTATCACATCTGCCTCCACCACCCTCTGCGTATGTGTGTGTACATGATAGTGGTCCTACATTTCCACGCTGAGACACACCATAGAGCCATACTGGGATCTCTCTGCCTCTGAAGATGAAGCTTAAAATGGCCCTGAACTCCTCAGTCTTTGGACATATGGATTGGCTGCAACCTGCCACAGATTACTCAGAACCGATAGTTTGCTGCAATCACATTGTGAACGAGACTCCATTTAAAGTCAGGACAATTCAGCCCAACTGGGGAGTGGACAGCAGGCACCACATCATGCTGATTTGCCTCAGCCACCAAACACGACATCCAGAGGCTGCAGCGAATCGTCTGGTCAGCTGAGAAGGTTATTGGCTGCAATCTTCCCTCCATTCACGAACTGTACACTGCAAGGGCAAGGAAGTGAGTAGGTAAGATCATCTCTGACCCCTCTCACCCTGGCCACAAACTCGTTGAGCAGGTAAGTTTATCTCTGACCCCTCTGGAAGGCGACTCCGTACTGTCAAAGCTGCCACAGCCAGACACAAAAACAGCTTTTTTCCCCACGAGCAGTAGCTCTACTCAATAACCAAAAATCCATAGCCTCGTTTTGCTCTGGCATTTTATTTAATTCACTTTTTAATCAATAATGTTTTATTATTAATGTTTAATGTTTTATGTGTCATTCCTAACTGTCACTGTATGTCATGTTGTCACTTGTGGGCGGAGCACCAAGGCAAATTTCTTGTATGTGAATACTTGGCCAATAAACGTATTCATTCATTTATTCAAACTTCCAGTTTCAGAACTCACAAGTCATACTGGTTTCACAATTAACTCACTTTGGGAATAAATCACAGGAACAATCTCGTTCATTTCACCCCACTTCCCTTTCCCACGCACAATGCGCCTTTGCCTCCCATCACCTTTCTCTCCTCTCTTCCTGCTTACTTCACACTTCTGCCCCTCTCTTTTCCAGCCTCTGCTTTTGTACAACCTACCACCTCTCCACTCCCCCTTTGTGTCCACCTCGCCATCCCACTAGCTGCTGTCTTCCCTGATTAGCGGGGCAGAAGCAATGTGCTGTGATCCAGCTGATGTCATGGTGATGTCACCCTGACTACCTGTGAGCTCAGGGCTTGCATTGTGACAAGTGACTGGTCTGTCTCCCTCTCTGCATCTTCTTCCAAACAGTTGCGTTTTGTGTTCAACACAGATAAAGGGAGCGCTTTTCAGATGTTTTGAAAGCCCTTGCAAATATTTTATCCTGAACCTTCAGAAACGAAAACAACCAGTTGAAGTTTCCATCTCAATGAATTCCATTTTCTTTTATTTAAACTCTAGATCAGTGCTATTTGACACCGATGATGAGGTAACATTATTCCATTTTAATTCTGAATTGCATTCTTTTCTTTTGTCAGGCTGTATGTACATTGGTGACACCAAGGAACAAGCTGTTTCATAGAGAGAGGGGTCTCATTTCCACTAGTAGGTAGATGGAGATAGGTCAGCACGAGCCAGGCAGTTTGTGCACACTCACTAAACCACTTACCTCCCTTTCCCTTGCTGGAGAGGTTGCATATATTAAAGCAAAATCACATCAGGTTACATGGATTTGGTTTATTGATAAGGTGGATAATTCACTTGACATTCTGTATTTCCATATTTCCTTAAAACGTAGGCCACTTCGGCCCATCGATTCTATGCAAGCTCACAGAGAAATCCCAGCCCCCATTAATTTACTCTGTATCCTATTCTCCGACATTGCCTAGATTCCACCACTCACTTTACTGATCAATTAACCTGAAGGTCGAGCTCCCTCGTCAGAAGTCGAGACTGTCACGTGACGGGCTTTTTTATAGTGTTCTTTGGAACGACAAAAACTTTAAAACCGTTTCTCTCAACCAAGTGCACATGTATTTCAAATGCCGTTTTGTTAATAAAACTGCCCGCTTGGTCTCACTACAATTGGCGACCCCGTCAATCCAAAACGTTTCTTTTGGATCCACTACTATGGAAACAGCTACTAACCTCAATGCCAACCCAGCCCAACAGAACGCAGTTTCGCTAAAGCTGCCTGTTTTCTGGAAGGCACAACCTCACGTATGGTTTCAGCTCTACCTGCTTTGTCTTGCTACAAAGGTGTCTTTAGCAACAAGACAGAGAATTATGGTACAAACAAGCAAATGCAGATGCTGATTTACAAACAAAGACACAAGGTGCTGGAGTAATTGAGCAGATTATGGAGTTAGCTGGTACACAAAAATGCTGGAGAAACTCAGCGTGTGCAACAGCATCTATGGAGCGAAATAAATAGGTGACGTTAGCTGTTTTGTTTCATATTGGAGGGAGTTTACTGAGGTTTAGCACTGTTGTCTTTGATGAACATTAATATCTTAGCCTTAGGTTCTGGCAAATTCTGTTGCTAACATTGAGTACGATTGTGGTGGAGCTCAAGGGGACACTGGAAGGATTCTGCAATGGCAGGTAGTGCACATTCATCTTCAAAGTGTCCCCCAGAGGTATGAAGGGAAATATATTAGTGGGAAGAATAAGAAGAACAGATATGAGTGTAAAGGGAGTGTAAGAACTGAAAGACATGGGCTTGAATCTATGAAGTAGTTCAGAAATCATGTGGATTCATGGCGTTTAATTCTAGCTCTGTTTACAGAGCACACAATCCAGGAGGTCATGTGCTCTATAATGTACAATAATGTGCACCTAATAAAGTACGAATTTAGTCTCAGGGGGAATATTTTCTCCAATTCTGTTACCTTAATCTATGAAGGTTACGGAGAGTACGGGGATTTATGACAGTGTTTTGGCATTTGTTTATTATTGTCATGTGCTTCAAGATACTTGACTCCCTGGACCACAGCATGGAGTAACAGCAATGGGCTTTGAGAGAGAAGTTTGTGAATTCAACATGTGGGGCGCTTCTACCCAGAGTTGCTTTGGCCTCTGCCCATGATATGTAGTTGCTCTCTCTGGGTGCACCGCTCCCTGGTTAAACCACTCACCTGGTGCCGAGAGACAACTGCAAAATTCAATGCACATTGAGAGGTTCACATCCCCATTGGGAAAACGCAACCAGTCATTCAGAGAGCTACAGTCGGTCAGAGAAAGGAAATGGTCAGAGGAAGATATCTGACACCATGCAGATGGTCACACCACTAAGGGAAAGGTGCCTGGAGGAGGTTCCCCATGGCAATCGACACTGCTGTTGTGAGGAGAAGTGGAGGCAACAATTTGTTGGAGGGAGTGGACATTGGTGTCGGGGGAGTGGATAATGGTGTTGGAGGGAGTGGACAATGATGTCGGGGGAGTGGACATTGGTGTTGGAGGGAGTGGACATTGGTGTTGGAGGCACCAGGCATTGGTGACAGAGGGACAGGGAAGTTTCCCCTGAGGCAGAGGAGCAACAGGCCAATTGGAAAGCTCCAATGTTCTTCCTAAACTGTACCTAAAATGTTCAACCCGGAACTAAATGTGGTGTAACGGGAACATGTTACCATGGTCCAGATCTGCAAATGCTGTGGGAACTCAACTATGCAACACTGCTTACTTAGCTTACTGTCTGAGGAGAAGCCATGTCTTATCTGAGCCGAATTATCACTTTTGCTTTAGACCTATCAATAGAAACATCTATAATATTGTTGAATAGATATACAAAGTAAAAAAACAATCCGAGTTTTCCTAAGGAGGAGGGTGTAGCATTGCATTGGCCCACAGAGATCACGCCGTTTATACTAATCCCATCTGGATAAGAGGCTAGCTCATGCATAGTAGACAGAATGGTCGACTTTTGTGCCATATCTTTTTATGATTTATATGATTTTCTCTAAGGTTTTTCCTTAAAAAAGGCTAAAAGGGGATTTCACAGAGGTGATTGAAATAAAATATTTGGATGGAATATATTATGGAATATATCCAATGGCTAACGAATTTATGTTAGGAAAAAAATGATTTAAGGTGAATGGTAAATGTTTGAGGTAACATGAAACAAGCATTTTCATCTGGTGGTTGGTGAGTGTTTAAAATGCTCCATCTCCTGGAGACGTGGGAAGAGATTGAACCTTCAAACAGAAATTGGGGTAAAAAATGGTGTAAGGTGGGGAAGGAGCATGGCGATTGGGATGCAAAGCCAAGGCAGGCCCAATGGGCAGAATGGCCTCTTTTATTATGTACACTATGGCAGGAAATGACTAAATATAAAGGAGGACTAGAGAAGAATCCAAGGCACTTGATGACATCTAAGGGGATTAGCAAGCATGGAAGTGAGCGCTGCCTGCCCTGTCGTGCTTTATTTCAGTGCAAGGTAAACATTTCTTCCTAGCCTGGCAATTTACCCTTTATTTATTTGTTTAAAGATGACAGACGCTTGAATATCTGCTCTTTGCTTAACACTTCCTATACTTTCAGTGAACTCCTGCATTTGGAGTATTATGTACATTTCTAATTACAGGAAGGATGTGGAGGCTTTGGAGAGAGTTCAGAGGAGGTTTACCAGAATGCTGCCTGGATTAGAGGATATTAGTTATCTAAAGAGATTGGATAAAATTGGATTGTTTTCTCTGGAATGTCAGAGATTGAGAGGATATATGAAATGTTGCGAGGCAAGGATAGGGTAGACGATCAGAATCTTTTTCCACAGGGTGGAAATGTCAAATTTGAGGGGCCACGGCTTTAAGGTTTGAAAGCGTGTGTGGACATGGCGCTGACGGATGAGAGGCCGAAGCAAAGAAGTCGAAGCCAAAGAACTGAATGGAAACGAGGCCGAAACGCCAATAAACCGAATGAGTACAAAGACGAAACGCCTACTAACTGAAAGGGCGGGACGCCTAAATGCAAACTAACCGAAAGGGCGGGATGCCTAAAAGCCAATGAACCGAAAAGCTGCGTCGCCTAAAAGCAAACTTACCGAATGGCCGATCTGTCGAAACGCCACCTACCCAAAAGGCAGCGGTGCCGACACGCCAACGGACATGACGTTGCCAGGGGGCGGGACTTGTCAGCGATTGGTCCAGACCCCTGCGTCCATCACATCACTGTGAAGAGATGAACATTGTCCCAAACATCCTCTCCACCTGACCCACAGCCCACGGAGGGTGGCCGTGGGAGAGTGGGGGCTGTCCTGAGGGATGCGCACCTTTGGCCGCTATTCTCTCGGTGCTTGGGTTCAGATTGCTCAGTCACCTGTGGCTTGTGTGGGAAAAGGACCCCCACACTCCCGTCTCCCCCTTCTCTCTCTCCACCAGAGATTGTGTGTCCCCCATGTTTTCACTCTGCTCCGAACCATCCATCCCCGTTGGGGTCCGATGATGGTACATCGCGGTCAGTGACTGTGGGATGCTCCCGCTGGTGGAGATGGAGGAGAGAGAGAGAGGGGAGGAGAGAGAGAGAACGGAGAGAGGGGGGGGGGGGGGGGGAAGAGGGGGGGGGGAGAGGGGGGGGGAGAGGGGAAGGCAGGGGGGGGAGAGAGGGAGGGAAAGGAGAGAGAGGGAGAGGAGAGGAAGAGGAGGAAGAGAGAGAGGGGAAGGAGAGAGAGAGGGGGGGGAGAGGGAGAGAGAGAGAGAGGAGGGGGGGAGAGGGGAGGGGAAGAGAGGGGAGGGGAGGGGAAGAGAGGGGGAGGTGAGGGGAAGAGAGGGGAGGGGAAGAGAGGGGAGGGGAAGAGAGGGGAGGGGAAGAGAGGGGAGGGGGAGGGGGGGGGAAGAGAGGGGAGGGGAAGAGAGGAGAGGGGAAGAGAGGGGAGGGGAAGAGAGGGGAGAGAGGGGGGAGGGGAAGAGAGGGGAGGGGAAGAGAGGAGAGGGGGAGAGGGGGGGGAAGAGAGGGGGGGGGAAGAGAGGGGGAAGAGAGGGGAGAGGGGAGGGAGAGAGAGAGGAGGGGGAGAAGAGGGGGAGGGGAGGGGAGAGGGGAGAGAGAGAGGGGGGAGGAGGGAGAGAGGGGAGAGAGGAGGAGAGAGAGAGTAGGAGAAAGAAGGGAGAGAGAGAGGGGGAGAGAGAGAAGAGGGGAGAGAGAAGGGGGAGCCGGGAGTCTTTTTCCCCACACAAGCCATAGGTGACTGGGCATCCCTCGGGACAGCCCCCACTCTCCCAGGGCCACCCTCTGCTGGCTGCGGGTCAGGTGGAGCGGAGGTGTGGGACAGTGATGTGATGGACCCAGGGGTCTGGAATCGCTGACAAGTCCCGCCCCCGGCAACGTCATGTCCATTATTAGACTTTTCTGTTGAGCGGCAGTCGGTCCATTGCCGTGTAGGCGAGGTCCGGGTACCCAGTGGCAGCGATCCCGCCCCTCCAGTCACCGTGCTTCACACACACAGCCCCCGCTGCACCCTCTCTCTGCGCGGGGAGACGGGGTGAACATTATGGAGAGGGCCGAGCTGGGCCGGGGTTTGGAGCAACATTTACAAACCTCGTCCTCGGCTCACACGCGTTCGCCCGGACCCCGGCATCCGCTCACGCAGCCGGCCCTCTCCCTCCCTTCTCTTCCCTTCCCCCCTCTCTTCTCTCCTTCCCCCCCTCCTTCCTCTCTCTCTTTTCCCTTCTCTCTTTCCCTCCCTCCCTCCTTTCTCTCTTTCCTTCCCTCCCTTCTTTCTCTACTTCCCTTACTCACTTCTCTTTCCTCCCTTCTCTCCCTCCCACCCACACACACACACATAACGCACAGACAACACACACACACATCACACAGACACACATCACGCACATCACGCACAGACAACACACACACAAACACACACAAATGGGTAGGATGGGGCTGAAGCCTAAAATTTAATGTCTGGACTAGTTTTTTGCCAATAGTTATTGGTTTGCCAGGATCTAGTTAATTAAATTACTTTTTTTTTCCATTTCAGTCACTAAAACAAGTGGTATTGTAACTATGTACTTTTCAGAGGTGATCTACACATTTTGTTTGTTACTTGTAGCTTACATGTATGTAATTTTATATTAAAATGTTGCTTAGATCTGTTTGGTCCATTAACTCAGACACTTTTTAAGAGCACATTTTGATTACTTTCCATTCTACCATATAGATACAAAGTCTATAATAGACTTTATTTGTATTTCTATGATTCTATAGACCTTGGCTGGGAACCTGGGGCTCACCATAATTGTTCCCAATTGGGCCCTGCACCTCATAAGGCCGGCCCTGTGGAGCAACGCTCCTGCCCCTCCAGTCACCGTGCTTCACGTACACAGCCCCGGCTCCACCCCTTTCCCCGGGGAGACACGTGATCAATACAGGGAGGGCCGGGCCACTGATATTAGCCAGTGCCATCCCAGCCACTGACCTCACTGCACGTCACTGGCCTGTTCGTGTGCTGTATTGTTCTATGCACTTCACATTCTTCCTAGTTTATAACCACGATTACTTCATTTGCCTGGCCTGCCACTGCAACTTCCATGAAAATGGGTGCAAAGTATTCTTTCAGAGATAATGCTGCCTGCTGTTTTGGTCTCTAAATTGTCTCACTCTTTCCTATCTAATGCAGCTTCCCCTCATTTATGAGTGTGGGTGAGAAGATAGCGGGGTGTGAATAAGGAGGAGTATAGAGTTGTGGGTCAGAGATCAGACAATGTGGTGTGATTAACTGGATCTGATAGTGATATTTGTGTGATGTAATTAAATAGTAGGGGTGTACAGACAGATTGTAGCAGTTTGTGGTTTGATGGAGATAGTGTCTGTGCATGGATGGTGCAGGCTGAGTTATGACATGAACAATGGTGAGCTTTTTATGTGGCTGGTGTGTTGGGTGAATATCAGGGACTGTTGAGGCAAGTGTGGAAAAGCAGGGGTTTATGGTTTGTGCAAAGATCTGAGTTTGGAAAGAGTGTTCTTCTTCTTGGCTGAATGAGGACTGTGCTCAGGTCTGGGTGTCAAAGTGTGTTCATGATTTGGTATCGTAGAGTACATATGTACAAGGAAATGGTGGCGTGTGCACAATGAGATGCATCTGTGGCTTGGAGAGTGGGGTGTGGAGCGGTGGGCAAATGCAGTGGGAAAGTTGGGATGTGCTGTGGGAGGGGTGTGGATAGTGGAATGTACGAGAGGTGTGGAGTGTCAGAGGGGTTTAGATATTGAATGCGTGGGAAGAGTGTGTGAGTAATGCGATTGGATAGTTGGGTTGAAATGGTACATTGCGATAGTGAGTTGCTTATCAGATAGGCCCAGTGGTTATACTTATAGAGGTGAAGATTATACCTTTGTGTCAGATAGTTTGATTGTGTACGGTATCAGGAGGAATGTTCAGAGACAAACCATTTGGAAAATTGATGGAGAGAAGTTATAAGGAGCAAAAATCAATAAATGGGATGAATGTAGAACAATTGTAAGTGGGTAGTTGATTGTTTTTCACACAGAGAGTGGTGAATCTCTGGAATTCTCTGCCGCAGAATGTAGTTGAGGCCAGTTCATTGGCTATATTTAAGAGGGAGTTAGATGTGGCCCTTGTGGCTAAAGGGATCAGGGGGTATGGAGAGAAGACAGGAACAGGATACTGAGTTGGATGATCAGCCATGATCATATTGAATGGCGGTGCAGGCTCGAAGGGCCGAATGGCCTACTCCTGCACCTATTTTCTATGTTTCTATGTTTGCACAAATAATGTGAGCTGAATGGCTTGTTTACATGGTATATTTCTCCACGATTCTGACTGTATCTGGTATATACTTTTACAACTAATTATGCAATGGAAACTCATGCATTGTGAAAATGGGGAATTTGTGAAGCAAATCAAAGATTGGCTAGAGATGGTGATTGGGAGGAGATGGAGTTACATATTATAGGTTTTGGTAACTGTCAAGAGGAACAGCTCCTTCTGGGTGTCAACAGAAAGTATTTGCATTTGCAGCATGGCCCGAGGCTGCCATCACTCTATAAAGAGAGTCACTTCAAAGAGGAAAACTTCCAACGTTTTCTAACTTCCATTATTTTTCTTCCAGTTCAAGTATCATGACCACAAGCTTTCCAGAAAGATCTTACTTCCTGAGACTTCCCTCAATCAATCACTTATTGAGACCTGGTGGAAGCATCTGGTGGCAGGAGCAGTAGCTGGAGCCGTGTCTCGAACATGGACGGCCCCTCTTGACCGGCTCAAGATCTACGTACAGGTAAAGTGAAAAGGGTGATGGGAAACTAAGTCGTTGCCCTCCAGAGCAATTTACAGACGTTATCCAGGGGTCTTCCACTGGGAAATGGGAGAAACAGCAGAATCTAGAATGGCTTAGAAACATGGAAACAAAGAAAATAGGTGCAGGAGCAGGCCATTCGGCCCTTCGAGCCTGCACCGCCATTCATTGTGATCATGGCTGATCATCCACAATCAGTAACCCGTGCCTGCCTTCTCCCCATATCCCTTGATTCCGCTAGCCCCTAGAGCTGTATCTAACTCTCTTTTAAATTCATCCAGTGAATTGGCCTCCACTGCCTTCTGTGGCAGAGAATTCTACAAATTCACAACTCTCTGGGTCAAAGTTTTTATCTCATCTCAGTTTTAAATGGCCTCCCCTTTATTCTTAGACTGTGTCCCCACGTTATGGACTGCACACAATACTCCACATGTGGTCTCACCAGGGCCCTATACAACTACAGAAGGACCTCTTTACTCCTATACTCAAATCCTCTTGTTATGAAGGCCAACATGTGATGGAATAACTCAATGAGTCGGGTAGCATCTCTGGAGAACATGGGTTACTCCAGCACTTTATGTCCTGTGTATTAACCACATCTGCAGTTCATTGTTGTAAAATAATATGTGTGTTGTGATTGTGTTTATAATTTGTTTGGTTGTTTTGTTGTTTGTCTTTTGCACAAAAGTCCGCGAGCATTGCCACTTTCATTTCACTGCACATCTCGTATGTGTATGTGACAAATAAACTTGACTTGACTTGACTTGTTTCTACAATTATCTTGTTTGAGAAGATCACAAAGAGATTCATCAAGGTAGTGCAGACACAATGTGGTTTACACTTGGCAAGATGTCAGACGAAAGTCCAACAGGATGGGAAATTGGATTTATCTTGGGGAGGACAAACAGGCCAAGGGAATAAGTGGTGTACTGTATGTCTAAGACCGGTTTGCAAAGGTGAGTGCAACTTTTTACTGACTTAGGATTTGTTGCTACATTATGTAAAGGTCAGGATTAAAAGTTTGCCAATGCAACCACAATGGCCCTTACATTGTTAGTGAGGAAGAAAGGCTTAGGTTGCTGGAAATCACCCAAATCTCTGTATTTATTTTACACCTTTTTAAACGATTCAATCAGTGACCTCCACCTCCAGTTAAAATCACATAAAAATCTTCCACATAAAGGAAAATGTTGCCACCTTTTAGCACACACTCCACTAGTTTGAAGATATGAAAATTGCATGTGTGTCAGCTTACAGTGAGTTTGAAGAACAAATGAGCAGCTCGCTTGCAGCTGAGTAGAGCAGGCATTTGTGCATCTGTTGACAGATGGATCTTGGCAAGCCCTTTGAATGTCACAATACACACTGCAATACAATGCAAGAACACTGCAGTGCAACACTATTACACTACCATAACATCATGTCACTGCAGGATAGGTGTGTATGACAAACCATATCACTGCAGTACAGTACTATTGTGCCATATTACAACTCTGCAATAACACTGGAGTACACTTTAATGCGAGGCCCACTATTACATTGCAGTAGCATTACACAGCTGTATTCCAGGCCCAGTTCCAGACCGAGATTTTGACCTGAAACATCACCTATCCACATTCTCCAGAGATGCTGCCTGACCTGCTGTGTTACTCCAGCACCTTGTGTCTATTTGTGCATTAACCAGTAACTACTGTTGTTTGTTTCTATTATTTCTACAATGATAATACCTTACTCGGTTATAGCAGACAACCGGCAAGCAGAATTACCCCCACCCCATGGTCCGTTACAACCAAGAGCGGAACTCGCTATCAAAACATGGAGGGGACGTGTCCCCTCTGGCCCCCCCGGGTTTTACGCCCCTGGTGACAACAATGGTTTACTGTACCACCATACTGCAGTATAGCACTGCATTACACTGGCACAACACTACAGTACTTTGTTACATTAGGATTATACTGGAATATACCGAGTAAAAATCTAAACATTGCAGTTTCTTCCATAGTGTGACAACCACAACTGCATGGAGTACTCCTGCTGTGGGCAGACCAATGCCTTCTATAGTTGGATCATAACCTCTCTGATCTTATTTTCTGTGTCCCTGCTGAGGATAAGTATCTCACTACTTTTGGCGATCCTTACACAAGTGTACCAAGGTCCCACTATTGCTCAGTCCTTCTTAGGAGAACCATTCATTACATATTTCTAGCATTATTATTCCTTTCAAAATATACTATCCCATGTCTTTAATGATTAAGTTCTATCTGCCATTTCTCTGGTCATCCAACTTATTAATATTACAAACTGTCCTGACTTTCAACATCACCACCAATTTTCATGTCATCTGTGCCTGACTAAATATGCCTCCTACATTCACATGCACATCATCCCTTTAGTACTTATGTGTCACAGGATGCCGATCACAAGCAGCCCGCTGTCACCCTTAGTCTCATGTTATGGAGCCAATTTCAGATCCCACTTGCCAACCACACCATTGGCCTCTTCAGGGTCAGCCACTCACATAGAACTTTGTCAAAGGTTTACTGAAGTTCATCAACCACACCACACTCATTGACAATTTTAATTACCCTTTCAGAAATTCTATTAGATTAGTCAGGGATTCCCATCAAAAACGTTATATATGATGAAACTGTGGAGGCCTCAATGGGCCCGACTATGGGTGAACTGGGGTTGGGGACTGGACTTTGTGCCTTCCCTCATGGTGGGAGCCATTGTGGGGGAATGTTCTATGTGTTTAAGACTCATTGGTGTTATGTCTGTATTCTTTTTTTGTGTGCTGCAAAATGGCAAAAAGCATTTCACTTCACTACACCTAGGTGTATGTGAATGTGACTAATAAAATACCTTTGATACTTTGATGAAGATTATCCTTGAAATAATCCCTGGCATTTCAATTTAAAATGAATCCATTCCCATTCTCACATATTGCAGCGCCACATTTCAGTACAACTACAACAGCAGAATACAGCGTACTTTATATTAGATCACCACAAAGATGTGAAAGCTATATAAGGAATTTTAATTGAAATCATTAGGTGGATAAATGGCTTATTAATTCAAGTTCATAAGTTGTATGAGCAGAATGAGGCGATTTGGCCCATCGTAAACTCCGCCATTCAATCATGACTAATCTATCGTTACCACCCAATCCCATTCTCCTTCCTTATCCCCATAACCCCTGACACCCTCACTAATCAAGATTCTGTCAATCTCCGCCAACAATATCCATTGATTTGGCCTCCACAGCCCTGTGGCAATGAATTCCACAAATTTACCATCCTCTGACTAAAGAAATTCCTCCACACATTCTTTCTAAAGGTATGTCCTTTTGTTCTGAGTCTATGGCCTCTGGTCCTAGACTCTCCCATTAGTGGAAACATCCTCTTCACATCCATTCTATCCAGGCCTTTCACTGTTTAGTAAGTTTCAATGAAGTCCCCCCTCATCTTCCAGCGAGTAAATGCTCATCATGTGTAAACCCAATCATTCCTGGGATCAGTCTCAGTCTCCCAACCTGTCCAATCCTTGTGCAGAGTCCCTGCTTTTTCCAAACTACCTACTCTAGCAACTATCTTTGTATCATGGTTTTTGATTTCTTCTTTCTCTAGGTCTATGCCATAAAAGAGAGCCTGGATCTGCTGAGCAGCTGGAGGGCGATGGTGAAGGAGGGCGGCTACATCTCACTTTGGAGAGGCAATGGGATAAATGTCTTGAAAATCGCACCAGAGACTGGCATTAAATTTCTAGCTTATGATCAGGTAATTGGCTCAGTGATCTAGACAAAGAACCTTTCTGGGGACATCTTTGCTGACCCCTAATTCATAACAATGCTGGTTTTCGATCGATGTGATCCAACCAACCCCACGAGAAGTCTGAGTGAGAAACTCTTGTTGCATTGTAACTAGTTTGAGAGACCGCTGGATTGTTGTTGATAGTTTTGAAGACAGTGGGAGAGCAACCATACTGCTCAAAGCAAGAATCAAGTTTTGTTTTAATCGACGGGAAGAAGTTGAATGTGTTTTTTAGTGTTGCTGATTGTGGGGGAGCAAACCAGAGAGGAGCAGCAGCAAGCAGGAAGTGTAAAGAGGAGTTGTTGGAAACACAAAGGAGGCAGAGTGGACCACCGGATGTGCTGTAGCTGTATGATGTGGGAGCTAGTGGACCCTTTGTGGTTCCTGGTGACCACATCTACAATACCAGTTGGTTGATTGAAGAACTCAGCCCCAAAGTTGACGACCTGGAGTCTGAGCATCAAACACTGAGGCACATCAGGGATGGGGAGAATTACCTGGATGCTGTGTTTCTAGAGGTAGTCACACCCATTAGAGTAACTGCATCCAATGTGGTGTGTGGTCAGGAGGAGGATGTGATTTGAGATAGGCAAGGAAATAGAGGTAAGGGCAGTGTTAAAGGAACCCCAGCCCATGAGCTTGTCAGGTGGGTCTGAGATTCTTGTTCCCTGTGTAGGAAGGATGAGCAATCTAACCAGGGCATCATGATTGAGGGGGACATTCAAGAGGGGAGAGAGGGAAGAAAAGCATAGTTGTCATTTGGGATAGTATAGTTTGGGGAGTAGACATTATTCTCTGTCATGAGGATCGGGAGTCCCAAAGGTTGTGTTGCCTGCCAGATGCTGGGTTTGGGACCCCTCTTCTGAGCTATAGAGGAACTTGGAGTGGTAGGGGAAATATCTAGTTCTCATGGTCCATGTGGGTACCAATGCCATAGGTAGAACGAGGAAAAGGGTTCTGCTAAGGGAATTTCAGCAGCTAGGGGCTCAATTGAAAAGTAGAACCAAAAAGGAAATAATCTCTGGATTGCTACCCGAGCCACAAGCAAATTGGCACAGGGTTGAGAACATTAAAGAATTGTACGTGCGGCTCAAAGATTGGTCTGGAAGAAGTGGTTTAAATTTGTGGGATATTGGCACCAATATTGGGGAAGGGGGGAGCTGTTCTCAACGTGACCCGGCTGGGACCTGGGTCCTGACAAACTACATAACCAGAACTAAATAGTGGGGAGGGGGTCATCAAATTGGAAATGTGTGGATGAGGTAAAAGGAAGGAGAGTGTAGGAGAGGCTACAGAGTTTGTTGAGCATAAGGCAACCGTGGCTGACAAGGGAAGTCAAAGACAGCATAAATCTAAAAGAGAAGGCATATAATAACGATGTTACAAAACCTACCTTCAGTGGTGCTCCAGATCTGCCACTGGCTGTGTGTTCAACTCTGGAGCCTTCGTCTGTGGGGGGGATTAAAATGCAGGTTTGTTTTGCTTGTCGGAGAGGGATTTCCTCGGGCTGCTAGTTGATGAAGAAAAATCGATCGGACTTTCGTTCCGGGTTTAAAAAAAAATTTTTTTTTAAATATAAATCACTGGACAATTTAATTGCTGGATTAAAGGAAAAAGCGACTTCTAATGTCCTCAACGTCACAGATCGCAATATCAGGACAAAACAAAAGGTACGTCGTTTATTTCACATATAATCTTGCTTCTTCGGGTGGCTTTAGTTTAATTTTACGATGCGAAAATGTTATTTAGTCCCCATAAGAGTCGGCCGTGTCTTGCTTGCCGATACGGGCTTAAAATTCACGGCAACGTTCCAATCGATCACATTCCAGAAACATCCACTCTCAAGATGATTCATGTCATGAGCATCTAAATCGTCTATATTTTGTGTTATTGTCTATCCATAATCAATATTTTTATACTAAATATCCACAACAGTTTTTGTCACATGCATTGTGCAAAAAATAATAATTTTGATAATATTGAGACTGGATGTTTCTAGATTTAAAAATCATGTTATATTGTGAATTCTTGTGTGAATGGGATCAGTTTGTTATTTGTATACTTAGGCTATTTAAAAATGTTAGCCTTTTCTTAAGAAATGGATAGATGTATAGATCTAGTAATTGAATTTAGACGAATTGAATAGATGAATTGATGAAACTAATAAATATGATTTTTTTATTGGGTATTTATTATTTGTTTTAGCCTTTAACTTTATCATTCCTACCTTTTTTCTAAAACTGCAAATAATAACTTGTTTCTGTAAATGCTGTTCAGTGTTTTTTTTCCTTTACATTTTAAACAGATGTCTCCAAAGAAGAAATACAAAATTGTTAATCCAAATGCCCAGCAAAAGAAACTGATTTAGACAGCATTCGCAGAGATTATTCGAATTTGGACTACTCCAAATGTGATGATCTACAGACATTCTTAATGGGAAAGTAGTGGGCAGAAAGGCATGTCATGCGTGTTTGGAAGAGCAAAAAACCTGTAGTTTACAATGCCAAAATTGATAAGTTGAGGAAAAACAAGGTGTACAGAGTTGCTTATTGGTTACAATCTGAGGAGTATGATGATGCTACTGATTATGATATGCCAATGTACCAGATAGCAACTGATCTTCTGATAAATTGTAATTTATTTACCTATCTGTTACGGACTTACAGCATATAATACAATAATATTAAAGTTCTGATCTTGAGAATATCACATTTTTGAATTTTCAAGGCAGTCTCGGTGTTTATTATTATTTCTGTCACAACGGTCAATTTTGTAATCAGCTATATTTAGGTAACTAAATAATTATATGCTTTAATGTAAGTAAGCATCTAAGTAAGATGTTTCATATTTGTTTCAGAATACTGAAACAAATTACAGAATCTATAATTACTGAAAATTTCATTCAGTTTTCTTAATTTTTAAGAAAGCTATGGGCTTTTGACTGTCCTCGATCACAGATTTTGAGTTAAGTCAATGGAAAAGCAATAGGGAACAAGATGCTAATTTCCGAGTATTAAAATGGCCATAACCTTTTTAATACTGAAGATTTGAAAGTGAATTAGGTGTCAAATTAATGTTCTTTTTATGCTTTATCTGATGGAATAAATTATAGGCTTGATTTTTAAATTCTCAAAATGTTGTAACATTGCTACATATAACATTACAAACATTAGTGGGAAGCTAGAGAATTGGGAAGCTTTTAAAAACCAACAGAAGGTAACTAAAAAGGCAATACGTGGAGAAGAGGAAATATGAAATTAAGCAAGCCAATTGTAGCAAACATTTCCTCAGATATATAAAGAGTAAGAAGGAGGCAAGAGTGGACATTGGAGTGCTGGAAATGATGCTGGAGAAAATGGGGATTAAAGAAATGGCAGATGAATTCAAACTTTTTTTGCATCAGTCTTCACAGTGGAGGACAACAGCAATGTGCCTGAAATTCAAGAGCGTCAGAGAGTGAACGCGAGTGGAGTGGCTATTACTAAGGAGAAGGTGCTTGGGAAGCTGAAAGGTTTGAGTTGGAAAAGTCACCTGGACCAAATGGCCTGCACCTCAGGCTTCTGACAGAGGTGGCTTTAGAGATTGGGGGACATTAGACTCATAGCTCAGACCTTCGAGTCCTGGCAACATCCTTGTAAATCTTCTCCGTACCTTTCCAACGTGACAACATCTTTCCTATAACGTGGTACCCAGAACTGAATGCCATAATCTAAATGCGGCCTCACCAATGTCTTATATAACTGCAACATTAAATCTGTGTTGTAGAGTCCGAGAGAGATACAGCACAGAAACAGATTCTTTGGTCCACTAAGTCCACGTCAACTGCCCTGTTTTGCTGGCAAGGCAAACATTTATTGCTTATCCTTGATTTTCTTTGAATGAAGTGACTTACCAGATCATTTTGACATTAAGCCATGTTTAAACTATGTCACCGCTGAACCAAGTAAGAGCATCAGAAGGATTTTAATGAATCGGCTAGGTTTTTATGAGAATCCAGTGATTTTACGGGAAACATGGTTTTCACTTCACATTTTATTCCTTGCACTTTCAATTACTAGCTATGCTAGTGGGATCTGCCTCCGAACCGACAGTCCAAATCTCCCCAAATTGGTCTACTGACTTAATCATGGTGCTGCCAGAAGGCAAGAATAACTTAACAGATAGATGTACAATTATTCCTATACTTACATTATATCCCCCATTGTGTGTTTTTGAACAGTACAAGAAGTTTTTCAGCGACAGCCACACCAAGTTGACCATCTATCAACGCTTTGCTGCTGGATCTCTTGCAGGTGTCACTGCTCAGACCATTGTCTACCCAATGGAGGTAACATCCATGCTAAAGAAGGGCTTCTGATGTTCAGGCAATTGTTGATGGATGTGTTGGTCAATCCAGTATCAACAAAGTTGGAATTGCTCACAAAAACCTTCTTTAGAGAGAAATGTAATTTAGTTATAGTTTAGTCATACAGCACGGAAACAGGCCCTTTGGCCCACCAAGTCCACGCCAACCAACAATCACCTAATCACACTAGTTCTATGTTATCCCATTTTACAGAAACCATTGAACCTACCACCCACACAGCTTTGGGATTCATATGGTCACTAGGAAACGTGCAAAGTCCCCACAGATAGCATCCGAGGTCAGAATCGAACCCAGGTCTCTGGCACAGTGAAGCAGCAGCTCTACCGACTGCGCTACTGTCGATCTGTAGTAGCGAGCAACGAATCCGAGGTTAAATACAATACAAAAACGGACCCTTTGACCCAATGTCCATGCCAACCAAGGTGCTTTTCTAAGCAAGTCCCATTTGCCTGTGATGGCCCAAATCTCTCAAAACATATCCTATACATATTCCTGTCCAAATGTCTTTAAACCTTTTAATTGTATCTGCCTCTATCACTTTATCTGGCAGCAAGTTTCACATGCTCACCACCCTCTGAGTGAAAGACCCGACCCATAAGATCCTCTTTAAATCTTTCCCTTTTAACCTGAAACCTCTGCACTCCACCTGAGGAGGCAAATGCTTTGTTTGTTCTGAAAGGTTGCATTTCCAGCAGTGCAGAATGCCTTCAGCACGACACTGACTTATCAGCTCAATATCTGTGCGATAGGAAGTCAATCCATAACATTTCCTGGAAGAATGGAAGGTAAAATCGAAAAACAGTTCATTTTTAAATGATGAGATAGTTATAAATGTTGCTATCTTGAGTAGTGAGTTGAGTGGGTTAGAATTCAGATGCAGATGGTATTAGAAAGATAAACAAGTACTGAGAGTTGCAGCACAGAAATATTGGTCATGATTTATTATCATCTTAACTAAGGTACAATGAAACTGCAGATAGATTGTACCATTAACAAGTACAATGGTAGTGAAAAAAAAAACTGATAGCTGCAGAGAGAGTGCAGATGGGCTCACACTATTTTAGTTTGGTAAAGTTAGATCTTATTGAAATATATTGCAACGTTTAAGAATCATTTAAACAGGTACATGGAAAGGATAGTTTGAGATGAATCTGGGCAAAATGCAGGCAGGTGGGACTAGTGTAGATGTGGCTTGTTGGTTGGTGTAGCCTGAAGGGCCTGTTTTCACACCATATGAATATCTCTTTACAGAGGTCCAAATTTTCCAAAATTATAGTGCTCAAATTTGATATAGCCTGTACACCAAATACAAATATAATAAAAAATAAACATGTTATACAGTACCAAATCTCAATCAGATTACAATACATCTGAAACACAAAAACCTTAAAATTTTAAAATCCTTAGAATTTTGAAGTCGTTACATGAAGGAAGAAGGAACATCCTCCAATATTTATTTTGGGAGCCAACAGAGTATGGCGAGCTGTTGGCCATGAAAAGCTCATTTCCATCACATTTCCTCAAGGTTTTTGGAGTATGTTGTTTGCAGGCACTCGAGGTTTTTGTTGGATCAGATTTCTGAGAATTCTGTAGCGATGTCTGCAAAGCAGCATTGCTGTTAAAGATCAACAACCTTTGTGTCGTTGCGAGTAACTGCACATGTATGTTCGTAAGTGAACATGTATGTTAATGCAGCCAGCCTGCTGCTCATCTCACAACATAATGACTGTAAATTGACATCTGTTGTCATTCTAATAATATAAACGCTGGGCCTACAGATCCTAAGAGGACAGCAGAAGCTGGCTCTTGACCAATTTAGAACTCAAGGATTGAACATCAGGATTAAGGAGAAATCTCTTCACTCAAGTGGCTTTGATTTTTAAAAAATTCTCTTGCCTAAACGGAGTGTGCAAGACCATTGGCATGTGGGGCTCAGGCAGGAAAGAGGATGAGTAGGGTGATCAGATTAACAGTTCTGTTAAGCTGTTGCAAGTAAGAATTTCATTGTTTTGTTGTCTGTATATTTGATAATTAAACACAACTCTATTTCAAATTAGTTCCATGGCTTCATGACAATTTCTTATTTTCTATGGCAATGGCATTCTTGCGATTCCCAAGACTTGACATAAAGAACCAATCCCCTGAAGCCTTTAATGATTTAACATAACATATGTGATTTAATATTTCAGATCACCATGGCTTCTGTCTGCTTTTTAACAGTTTAGACGTGGTTCAGAGAAGCTCACTATTCCTCAGTTTTGTGTCCTTCACAAACGTTGTGTTTGGCCTTTTGCATCTAATCCAGATGAATAAATATCACAAAAAGTAGCTGCTAATGCTTTGCTTCTACTGATTTTCTTGCACTGGCTGGGAGTTTTGCAGCCATTGGCCACTGAATCCAGACCTCTGATGTTGTTGTAGAGAGTGTGGATAGGTGATGTTTTGGATCAGGACTTTCATCAGACTCAGTTGTTTCTCTATAATACTGTTGACATGTCTGATATTATGTTTTATTGAAAGCCTATCTGAAACCCACATTAACAAATGTAATTGCGGTAATCACCTGCATTTTGTTTGGCTTTCTTTTCTGGGAAACTCAAATCACTGCAGGATCATTACAGAAAAAAAAGCTTGCTTTTGAAATATTACTGTTTAAAAATCCTTTTCATCCAGAATCATTGATATGTAAGCTTACTGAGATCATGAGTTTAATGAAGATTTCCTCATGGTTTAGGTACTGAAGACGAGACTGGCACTTGGATATACGGGTCAGTACAAAGGAATCAACGATTGCATGAGAATTATCATCAAAATTGAAGGTCTTACTGCTCTATACAGAGGCTACTTCCCAAACCTACTCGGAATCATCCCGTACGCAGGCATTGAGCTTACAGTCTATGAGGTATGGTTCAACAAGAAATACTTTGGCTTTAGAGAGAGAGGGCTGTTCCACCACAACAGCCACTGCCGACTGCCCACACATTGATGTTGTTGGAGTTCCCAAGAAGGCGTTTCAAAGAAGGAAGTGATGATATAATAGAAACATACAGGTCTTGAGATGGACCATTTGGGGTATTTTAAAAGGAAGAAGATACATTTTAGAAAGACCAGGGAAGAGAGCATTGTGGTTCTGGCAGCAGAAGAGACGAGGCCTCTGGAACAGATCATTTTGATTGGCAGATAATAGACAATAGCTGCAGGAGTAGGCCATTCGGCCCTTCGAGCCAGCACCGCTATTCAATGTGATCATGGCTGATCATTCCCAATCAGTACCTCATTCCTGCTTCTCTCCATATCCCCTGACTCCGCTATCTTTAAGAGCCCTATCTAGCTCTCGAATGTATCCAGAGAACCGGCCTCCATTGCCCTCCGAGGCAGAGAATTCCACAGACTCACAACTCTCTGTGAGAAAAAGTGTTTCCTCATCTCCGTTCTAAATGGCTTACCCCTTATTTTTAAACTGTGGCCCTTGGTTCTGGACTCCCCCAACATTGGGAACATGTTTCCTGCCTCTAGCGTGTCCAAACGCTTAATCTTATACGTTTCAATAAGATCCTCCCCTCATCTTTCTAAACTCCAGAGTGTACAAGCCCAGCCGCTCCATTCTCTCAGCATATGGCATCCTGGGAATTAACCTTGTAAACCTACGCTGCACTCCCTCAATTGCAAGAATAACCTTCCTCAAATTAGGGGACCAAAACTGAACATAATACTCCAGATGTGGTCTCACTAGGGCTCTGTACAACTGCAGAAAGACCTCTTTGCTCCTATACTCAACTCCTCGTGTTATAAAGGCCAACATGCCATTCACTTTCTTCACTGCCTGCTGTACCTGCATGCTTACTTTCATGGACTGATGTACAAGGACCCCCAGATCCCATTGTACTTCCCCTTTTCCCAACTTGACACCATTTAGGAAGGGCAGGCTTGCGGAGATAAGTGGGATACTCCTGCTCCTATTTTCTTCTAATGCCCAGCTATTAGAAGGATTTAATTCAGGTGGAAAGGATGCAGCAAAGATTCAAGAGGATATTAAGAGGATTCAAGAGGACTAGAGGGTTTGAGTTGTAAAGGTAGGTTGGGACTTTTTTCTCTGGAACATTGGAGGTTGAGGAATGACCTTAAAGAACAGAAATAGGATGAATGGTCATAGTCCCGTTCCCCCCACTGCCTCACAAGGTTCTGGTATGATATATATGGAATGAACTGCCAGAGGAAGTGGTGCAGTTCAGTACAATTACAAGGTACATGGATAGTACAGTGAATAGGGAAGTGGGCCAAATTCAGGCAAATAGCACGAGCTCGGGTAAACATCTCGGTCAACATGCTGGAGTTAGGCCAAAGAGCCCTTTTTACAATGATTTGTTGACTCTATAGCTGTCAAACCAACATTTGTGACCAGAAACCTGGGCACCATTTTATTTTAAGGGCAACTTCAGGCAGTGCAGTTGAGTCCCTTCCAATTTATATGGCAATGCTCTTTATCACAGACACCCTCTGTGAAAGACAGGCAAAGTGCACAGATGATCTTTTGTCAAGGAACTTTGGTCTGATCCCTCAACTCAAACAAGTAAGCAGGAATTGTTCTGTACTGACACAGCTCCAAGATGCTCTTAACCAGCACAACCAGTTAACCAAAGGAGCAGGCCAAAGTCTGAAGAAGGGTCTTGACCTGGAACATCACCTATCCATGTTCTCCAGAGATACTACCTGACCTGTTGAGTTACTCCAGCACTTTGTGTCCTTTTAGGACAAAGTCTTCCTAAGCTCAAGTTTATTTTTGTCACATGTACTGAGGTACAGTGAGAAGCTTTGTTTTGTATATGATACAAACAGATCAGATCACACATTACAAGAATACAACCAAACTCAAGTAGAATAGATAGAGCGACTGGGGAAGATACAGGGGCAGGATATAGTTCTCAGCATCAGTTCCATCAAAGTCCAAAGTCTGCGATGTAGTAGAGGTGAATTGGGCAATACCCTACATTATTGAAGGAATGTTCAGAAGTCTGATGATGAGGGGAAGAAGCTGTTCCTGAGTGTGCGATTGTTCCCGCGTGCGATTGTTCCCGAGTGCGATTGTTCCCGCGTGTGTGTTTATGCTTCTGTATCTTCTGCCAGACAGGAGCAAGGAGGAGGAGGAAGAATGACCCGGGTGAGCCAAGTCTTGGGAAATATAATTATCTCACATACCTAACATTCTACTCTGCTAAACTGCTACTGAAAGCCATTTGGCCCATTCTCACAGACCATGCATCATTTATGAACTGACATGTTTGTTTTGAGTTGTCACCACTTTCTATCCTGTTATGCATATTACTCATTGTTTGTGTATTTTCTTCTCATTTGATTACAGAGTTCAAAGAAAGCCTATTGCCAGAAATATGGGCATAGCCCAAATGACCCTGGTATGTTCATCCATCTTGGCTGCGGCACCATCTCCAGCACCTGCGGACTGCTGGGCAGCTATCCCCTGGCACTTCTCAGGACCAAGATGCAAGCACATGGTAAGCTGTTTCACCTCAGTTCAAGATTCCTTCATTAAACACACCAAATAATATGGTGATCTGCTTACTGAACAAACCCCCTGGGAATCTGTGTAATTGACAGACTGAAGCTAACTTATCAGTCAGCCTCTAAAGTATACGTTATTGGCAGGAGCAAAGCATTAAGGAATAGTTTGGTGCATTGATTTGGAGGCAGAGGAAACATGGCAGCCATGGGTTACATGAAGTCCCAAGATGCAGTTTTTGGTGTCAAACACTCCTTTGATATTAACCAAAACAGCGGGAGGAACTCAGCGGGGCAGACAATATTTGTGGAGTGAATGGACAGCTGAATGAGCCTTGAGAACCAGAAACAAGAGTCTGAAAAAGGGTCCCAATCCAAAAGGTCACCTGTCTATTCCCTCAACAGATGCTGCCTGACCACTGTTTTGCTCAAGTTTTTCCAAGTTTTGTTAAACACCTTTGACCAGAATGGTGTATATTTCTGAGCAATCGCAGCATCCTGAGTGCAACAGAACAGGAAGATCTCCGATTTAACCTTGTGTTCTAATTTTACTGACTTCCTGTCCAATCAATCGTTTCAGCCCGAAGGCCCAATATCCCATGAGAATGTCAGGAACAATGATTTGCTTGGGAATCTGGAAGATTGATTGAGAAACATGGAAACCTGACCAGCCAGTGCCAGATGGTTGCCTTCTTACCAACCTGGTTGCCTTCTTACCAACCTGGTTGGTTGCCAGTTGCCTCACATCTCGCAGCAGATTGGTCCTGGATTCCTTAGAGATAATTGATCATTCCCACCTTCAGATGTGAGTTTGGGGACCATGTTTCACATAGAATTACCCACACCCCTTGAATGATTGCCCTAATACCTGGTTACATTCTGGGTTAAGCTTTTACCTGTCCACACCAAGATCGTGCTTTGAAACTGTACTTGCCAATGGGTTAAGTTGTTCCAATGTGTAATGCACAGGATGTTTTCTTTCTATAGCTGTTGTCTCAGACAAGACACAGGCAAGCATGGTTCAACATATCATCACCATCATGGAAGAGCAAGGCTTGAGAGGGTTTTATCGAGGATTCACACCCAACTGCATGAAAGTTGTCCCGGCCGTGAGCATCAGCTTCGTTGTCTATGAGCAGATGAGGAATCTTCTTGGTCTCACCTACAATTAATCAGCAGAAAATGTCTCAAAATGTAACTAATTCTTCCGATATTTCTCTTCGATCCTGACCTGGAAAATGGGAGAAGAAGTTGAATAATGGAAGGAAACAAAAGCCATGTTGAGGAGCTGGAAGTTCTACCTCAGTCCAGATTCAGGCAGTCAGAAACCACTTCATCAGCTGTCACATCATCTCAGTCTCTATATACCAAAGATTATTCAACCAGTAATCACACCCAGTCTATGCATCAGAGGTCAGCTCAATAGTTAACTCATTAGGACCATCAAAATCTATGAGAAAGCAGAGCAAACTAAACAGCTAGTCAATTAAAAGTTAGTTATTCGCCATTTCATATCGAACTAAACAACCAACAAGACAGCCAACTCATCATCAGTTTGCCAACCAAACTTTAGCAGGCCTGTTAAGTAGAAATTCGAAGGCCAGCAAACTATCAGGTTACCAGTAGCAGCAAGCAGTGAAAGATACAGAGTCCAAAGGTCAAGTTATCAACAGTTTAAGGGTCAACAAACCAATATGAATATTAGATAACTAAATAACAATCAAACCCCAGTTAACTATCAGAGAATCAGTTACCTAACTGGATATCAACATATGGCCAGCTGACCAAATAACATAAAAAATAACCAAGTAACCAACCAGCTAATCAATCAACAGAAGACTAGTTAATTATGGCCAGCAAATCAACTAGCCAACCTACCAACCATCTAGGTGTAGGAAGGTCAGCTATCCATCAAAATACCAGAAAATAACCTGGTATCGGAAAGCTACTAATGTGAGCAAATAACTTAATAATAACCAACCAATGGAATGTCAGTCAATCATTAGGACATTAAACAATTTGAATCCCAATAAGCCAACTATCTGGAGTCTATTGAACCAATAACATGACCATTGCTCCTTAGATAACTAATTAACCAATTAATGGAAGGCATGTTATCCAACTAACCTAAGGAGAGCCAAAGAAGATTAGCTGAACAACCAAGTTAAAGATAGCTAACCAGCCAACATAGCAGCAGCTAACCTGCCAACATAGATGATAACAAACCAACATGTCAGCCAAACCATAATCAGTCGAGCAGCTAATCAAGTTAGAAAGTAATCGGTATTACTCCAGCTAAGTAAGGAACATGGCAACAAACCAAGTGGGCATATGAACGAGCCTATCACACTAACAAGCAGGCCAGTTAATAGTAGGGCCAACTAATCAAACATCGGAAGACTTGATCATCAGTTGCTAATTGAGGTCAAATTACCCATCAGAAACTCTATGATCTAACTACCAAAGGACAGGCGAAGCAACAATGACAGTTAAATAACCTTGGGGGCTTACATTCACTGATTCTTAAAGACAACAAGACATCTCACTAGTATACTCTATTTGTTATATTGGGACTGTATGTGGAAGTTTGACAGCAGCTCGATTAATCATCTGGTCATGTTAAATATGTGATTTCAATGGAAACGGGGATCCTGAGGATGTTGCCAGGACTGGGGGTTGTTCTCTGTGGAACAGAGGAGGCTGAGGGAAGGCGAGCTGAAGAGAATAAAGTTATGAGTGAAATAAATAGAGAGGCTAGGGGTGAAACATTGTGGCATAGATTTGGAGTAATTGGGAAACAGATTAAAGGAGATATTGAAGAAAACTTTTTTCAGGCAAGGATGCTGCATCTGTAGCTCACTGCTGGAAGGGTGGGAGTGAGAGAGACCCTTGCTGCATTTAAACAAAATAGCAAAACTCCGATATCTGCTATCAGATCAATCAGAAATCCTGATGGTTCAAGCATCTTTGATCTTCCTATTTGCTGGGACTGAGATCTTTTATTCCCATCCTACTCACTGGGGCATAGATCCTGCACTTCCATTTAAGTCTTGTGCTCTCTTTACATATACCAGGTTCACTGTAAAGCCAGCTGTCTGCTAATCCAGCACCTCTGTTTCCCCAAGTGTGCCCTGTTAGTGGAGTTTTACTGCACCTGGAGTAATTCACTGCAGGGTTATGGAACTTGTGCCAGAAAAGGATTTAGGTTTGGTAGCTACTTTTTACATGAGTATAGGCTAGATAGCCTCTTTCTGTATCATAAATGTTTTGTGATCCTAAATGTGTGAAATATTTTAATTCTTCGAAACGAAATAAAGACATTGAATGTAAAAAAGCATCAAACTCCCACTATACTGGTATTTACTTTCTGTAGCATTCTCTCCATCCACAATCACATTTATCTTTCCATCATAAATATTAATATTGTTTTGAATAGGGACAGGTTTGGATGTTAGGGGAAGATACTTAATTGGGACAATGTCATTTGGCAGAAGCAAGAGAAGGTGGATTGGGATGAGTAGTTATTGGCTACATCCACAGATGACATGTTGGACTAGTTTAAAACACAAAATGCAGGATCAGGATGTTACAGGATAAGTCCCCAGGGCCTGATCAGATCTGTCCCACGTCATTGATGGAGGCGAGAGGAGATTGCGGAGGCCTTGATGTGGACGGGGAAGTAAGAAGAATCCAGGGAATTATAGAGAGGTGAAGCCTCGGGTCAGTGGTAGGGAAACTACTGAATGAGAATTCTTCAAGATAGGGTTTATTTTGACTGGAATAAAATTGACTAATTAGGGATAGCCAGCCCAGCTTTGTAGGCAGCCTGTCATGTCTTACTAATATGGTTGACTTTTCGAGGAGATGATAAAGGAGGTTGATGAAGGTAGGGAGGTGGTTGTTGTCTATATGGATGTTCATAAGGCTGTGATAAGGCCTCTCATGGTAGGCTGGTCTGGAAGATTAAGATGTATGATGACTTGGTCATATGGATTCAGAACTGGATTATTCATTGAAGACAGAGGTTTGTGGTAGAAGGAAGATATTCCGGCTGGAGGTCTGTGACCAGTGGGGTTCGACAGGGATCTGTGCTGCGACATCTGCTATTTGTGATAAGTTTAGTTATTTGTCATGTGTACCGTTTTGGTGAATGCTGACCACAGAGGAAAAGCAATACATGATTACAATCGAGCCATGCAGATATATTAAAAAAGGAACTAACATTTTGTGCAAGGTAAAGTCCAATAAAGTCCGATTAAAGATAATCCAAGGGTCTCCAATGAGGTACATAGTACTCAGGACTCCTCTCTAGTTTTTGAGGATGATTCAGTTGTCTGATAACAGCTGGGAAGAAACTGTCCTTGAAGTGTGTTGGAAGTGGATGAAAAAGTGGGATAACTGAGAGCAAGTGTGAATGGGTGATCAATGGTTAGTATAGGCTCGATGGGCTGAAGAGTCTGTTTCTATGCTGTATCTCTAAACTAAACTAAACTTTTCAACTTAATGACATTCTAGAGCAGGGCAACTCAAACTGCACACGCTACTCCAGTTATCTCACTACACTCTCAGATCTACCTTATCTACACAATTGTCCAACTCAGCTCGATTCTGTGACAAATACAATTTCAATTTTGTTTTAAGTAATGATTCCTTGAATGTGTTCCATTGTTTGTTTCTGAAGTTTCACACAGGATAGCTGACATTTAATTCTGTGAATTAGTCCATCGGGCAGTGTTCAGCATGGTACACCATGTGTATTACAGGACAAGGACTGTATGCCACACCTCTTCTCCTTGTCTGACACTTGTCTCCTCTTCACCTCTAGCCTATGTCACTACTCCCCTATCTGCTAATCAGCCCCCAACTTGAATCCAGCTTTGTCCTGCTCCCATCTCTTTCCAGCTTTTTCCCAACTCCATCAGTCTGAAGAAAGGTCGTGATCTGAAACATCTGTCCATTCCTTTGCAGTCAGGCAGATGGCGCCGGACACACTGAGTACCTCCAGCAATGTTTCTGACCTAGTTATTCCTTGGTTAAAGTTATCTGAGGGAAAGTGGATTTACTAGTCATGGCAGTGAGGGGGATAGTGATGGATGTTCCAGTCACAGCCTCATGGACACGTCCAGTTTTGGGCCCCGTATCTGAGGAAGGATGTGCCGGCTCTGGAGAGGGTCCAGAGGAGGTTTACAAGGATTGACCTATGATACCTGACACAAGGTCAAACGTTACCTGGAGGACAAGAACTCGGACCAAAGGGAGAAATTCCCCGTGACCCGTGGTGACAGCAGGCAATGGCGGAGGCTGAGGAATGGCCTTAATGGCGCTCTCTCCCCTCCTCTCCCTATCTCCCCTCCTCTCTCCTCCCCCCTCTCTCTCTACCCTCTCTCTCTCCCTCCCCCTCTCTCCCCCCTCCCTCCTCCCTCCTCTCTCTCTCCTCCTTTTAATAAATTATTAGTTTTTAATAAACAAACTGGAGGCTGATATTCTCTGCTGTGTGCGGGCTAGAGGGGGGAGGGGAATGGCAGTGGGTGAGGGGGGAGAGGGAGGTCAGGAGGGGGAAGGGCTGTGGTGAGGAGGGAGGTCAGGAGGGGGAAAGGCTGTGGGTGAGGGGGGAGAGGGAGGTCAGGAGGGGGATGGGCTGTGGGTGAGGGGGGGGGAACTGCGGGTACCTGATGACCACCACACCCGTGTGTCCAGGTGCACCTGATGACCACCACACCCGTGTGACCAGGTGCAGTTCCCTAAAGCTCACGTTAGGGAACGAGCAGCAGCTGCTTGACCTCAGGACCATCCTGGACACAGAACCTCTTGGACAGGACGTAGAGAGAGGTCGTCACGTGGATGCCCAGCAAGAGAGAAGGTGGTTCCTCGAGGTAGGGAATGAGACGGTGCTGTGACACTCAAGAATGGAGGGTGATGAGGGGAAGTATCGGGGCCAGAATAGGCAGCGAGGAAGGCAGCTGCTTAAACCAGAGACAGACACAAAAAGCTGGAGTAACTCAGTGGGTCAGGCAGCATTTCTGGAGTAAACGACCAGGTGATGTTTTGGGCGAAGACCCTTCTGAGGAAGCTTGGGGCATGGATAGGAACATTGTACCTGGTTCAGGGAGGAGCAGGGCTGTCAGATCAATGTTCTGGGGTACAGCAGCTTCAGGAGAGACGGGTGAGGGAAAAGGAATGGAGTGGGGGGGGGGGGGGGGTTGCATTGTTGGTTAAGGAGGATGCCACGGCTTTGTTCAGAGGTGGCATTACAGACGGTTTGTCTACAGAGGCTATACGTGTGGAGCTGAGGAACAAGAAAGGGACAATCACCTTGTTGGGGGTGTACTACAGACTTCCAACAGGAATTAGAGCAGATATGCCAGGAGATTGCAGGTGAAAGGTTGTTGTAGATGGGGATGTCGATGTTCCCAATATTGACTGGGATAGTTATCGTGTGAATGGTTGTTGTAGATGGGGATCCCAATGTTGACTGGGATAGTCATCGTGTGAATGGTTGTTGTAGATGGTGATCCCAATATTGACTGTGAATGTCATCGTATGAATGTTGTAGATGGGGTGAAAATTGTCGAATGTGTTCAGGAGAGTTTTCTCCAGCAGTCTCACATGTGAGAGGCTGGTCAGAGATCGCATATAGCTCTATAGCTTTGGCAGATGTACAAAGGACAATCTCAAGAGATTGTATAAAGGGTAGCCAGAGAGAGTCAAGTCAAGGGAATTTATTGTCACAGATGGGACAATGAAATTCTTGCTTGCTGCAGCACGACAGAGTATTTTAGGCATAAATACAGATCAGATCAGTGTGACCATATACCATACAATATATATATACACATATAACTACACAGATAAAGTGCAATAGGCTGTTATAGTTCAGAGTTTGTTTGAGGTTGAGTTTAATAGCCTGATAGCTGTGGGGAAGTAGCTATTCCTGAACCTGGATGTTGCAGATTTCAGGCTCCTGAACCTTCTACCTGAAGGCAGCGGAGAGATGAGTGTGTGGCCAGTATGGTGTGGGTCCTTGATGGTGCTGGCAACCTTTTTGAGGCAGCGCCTGCGATAGATAGATCCCCTCGAGAGTGGGACCTCTCAGGGATCAAAGCGCTCACCTCTGTGTGGAGCCACAGGAGATGGACAAGATTTTACCATAGACGGATGAACTTGGGGCAGTCAATGGAAGTGTCTTGAGAGCTGACAGTGTTACAGTCAAAGAAGTACTGTAGGTACTATCGCGTATGAAGGTAGAACCATCTCGAGCCGGATCGGATATATCCGAGGACATTGTGGGGAAGTAAAGAGGAGCTAGAATACAAAAAGGATCCAAGGAGATTTACGAGAATGATCCCAGGAATCAGTGGGTTAACATGATGAGTGTTTGACGGCACTGGGCCTGTACTCGCTGGAGTTTAGAAGGATGAGGGGGGACCTTACTGAAATGTACAGAATAGTGAAAAGCCTGGATAGAGTGGATGTGGAGAGGATGTTTCCACTAGTGGGAGAGTCTAGGACCAGACGGCACAACCTCAGAATTAAAGGACGTTCCTTTAGGAAGGAGATGAGGAGGAATCTCTTTAGTCAGAGGGTGGTGAATCTGTGGGATTCTTTGCCACAGACGGCGGTGGAGGCCACAAGTCAGTGGATATATTTAAGGCAGAGATAGATAGATTCTTGATTAGTGCGGGTGTCAGTGGTTATGGGGAGAAGGCAGGAGAATGGGGTTAGGAGGGAGAGATAGATCAGCCATGATTGAATGGCGGAGTAGACTTGATGGGCCGAATGGCCTGAATCTGCTCCTATCACATGAACACAGAACTTAAACAGAACACACGATGATAATGGATACCTGATCATCACAGTGGCAGACGGGGCAGAGTTGCAGCAAAGGCCAATAGATACGGGCAATGCACAAAGTCCTGCCTAGAGTAGGGGTATCAAGAAGCAGAGGACATGGGTTTAAGCTGAGGGGGTGAGGGGGAGACAGGCAGGGGGTGGGTGATGGGGGTAGATTTAAAGTTTCATTCATTCAAGGTGGGGAACAGATTTATCAGGAACCTGACGGGTAACTTTTCCACACAGAGGGTGGTGGGTGTATGGAACGAGCTGCCAAAGGAGGTAGTTGAGGCTGGGATTATCCAAACGTTTAAGAAACAGTTAGACAGGTACTTGGATAGGACAGGTTTGGAGCGATATGGACCAAATGCGGGCAGGTGGTGCTAGTGTAGATGGGGCATGTTGGGCAGTGTAAGGCAGTTTGGGCTGAAGGAAGGGCCTGTTTCCGCTCTGTATCACTCTGTGACTAGTGCAGGGTCCAGTAGAGGTTTACGAGTGATTCACTGGGTGATTGGGTTAATGTACGAGGAGCGTTCGAAGGCTCTGGGCCTGTAGTCATGGAGTTTAGAAAGATTAGGGTGGATCTCACTGAAACCTACAGAATAATGAAAGGCCTGGAAAGGGTGGATTTGGAGAACTCGTCAATTTAAACAGGAGGGGGGTTAAGGTGCATTTACAGAGCAACAGATCATAATGTTTTCACAAAAGACAAACACAGAGTGCTGGAGTAACTCAGTGGGTCAGGCAGCATCTGTGGAGAACATGGATAGGTGACGTTTCACAGAGTGCTGGAGTAACTCAGCGGGTCAGGCAGCATCTCTGGAGAGAAGGAATGGCAAAGTTTCGGGTCGAGACCCTTCTTCAGACTGAAAGTCACGGGAAAGGGAAAAGAGAGATGTAGACAATGGATGTAGAGAGATAAAGAACACATGAAAATGAAGGGAACAGGCCATTGTTAGCTGTTTGTTGGGTGTGACGGGTGAGGGAGAGATGGTGAGAGAGGGAATGCCGGGGTTACTTGATGTTAAAGAAATCAAGATTCATACCACTGGGCTGTAAGTTGCCCAAGCAAAATACGAGATGCTGTCCCTCCAGTTTGTGCTGGACCTCACTCTGACAGTGGAGGAGACCGAGGACAGAACGGTCAGTGTGGGAATGGGAAGGAGAATGAAAGTGTCCAGCAACTGGGAGATCAGGCAGGTTCAGGTGGGCTGAGTGAAGGTGTTCCGTGAAACGATCGGCCAGTCTACGTTTGGTCTCACCGATGTATAAGAGTCCACATTTTGTTGCTTCATCTTTCGAGGATTTAGACGGCCATAGAATGGAGAGGATGTTTTTGTTGGAGCTTTGGTAGGCTGACTGGTGTTTTATAGAAACATAGAACATAGGTGCAGGAGTAGGCCATTCGGCCCTTCGAGCCTGTACCGCCATTCAATATGATCATGGCTGATCATCCGACTCAGTATCCTGTACCTACCTTCTCTCCATACCCCCTGATCCCTTTAGCCACAAGGGCCACATCTAACTCCCTCTTAAATATCGCCCATGATATTATATTTATATATATATTAGAAGCTTTAAGCATGTTTAGTCACATGCTGCTGGCAGATGGTTTAATGAACAAATACACTTTTGTGTCTCTTTATTGAACGACTCTAAAGGCATTGTTAAAGTTTATAGAGCCAATCCAAAGCAAGTACATGATGAATGGTGTGTGAATAATTGGCCTACTCCTGCACCTTTATTCTTCTATGTTTCTAAACAGCAAATGTAAACTTTCTTTGTTAACAATAAATGGTGCAGAGAAAGGGGAGTGTTACTCTTTGAAGTTCAGAATGGTTGTAACCAAGCACGGAAACAGGCCCTTCAGCCCAACTTGCCCCATGCCCACCAACATGTCCCATCTACACTAGTCACAGAGTTACGGAAACAGGCCCTTCAGCCCAACTTGCCCACACCGGCCAACATGTCCCCTTTACAGAAGTCGCACCTGCCCGTGTTTGGCCCATATCGCTCCAAACCTGTCCTATCCATGTATCTGTCCAAGTGTTGTGATAGTCCCAGCCTCAACTACCTCCTTGGGCAGCTCGTTCTATACACCCACCACCCTCTGTGTGGAAATGTTTCCCCTTAGGTTAACATTCTCAATGTGAACAATTTGTGAACCAGCGAGTGTGGAATAAAAAATGGAATCATGGATAGAAAAATAACAAAAAATGGGTTGGCACGGTGGTGCAGCGGTAGAGTTGCTGCCTCACAGCGCCGGAGACCCGGGTGCTGTCTGTACAGAGTTTGCACGTTCTCCCCGTGGGTTTTCTCTACGGGTGCTCCGGTCTCCTCCCACACTTCAAAGACGTGCAGGTTTGTAGGTTAATTGCTTATGGTAATTCGGTAATTGTAACACTGTCCCTAGTGTACAGGGCGATCACTGGTCTGTACGGACTCTGGCTGAAGGGCCTGTTTCCGTGCTGTATCTCTAAACTAAACTAAAAAGATGTTTCCACTAGTGGGAGAGTCTAGGACCAGAGGGCACAGCCTCAGAATTAAAGGGCATTCCTTTAGGAAGGAGTTGAGGAGGAATTTATTTTGCCAGAGGGTGGTGAATCTGTGGGATTCATTGCCACAGACGACGGTGGCAGAGATAGAGAGATTCTTGATTAGTGCGGGTGTTGGGGGTTATGGGCAGGAGAATAGGGTTGGGAGGGAGAGATAGATCACCTGTGATTGAATGGTAGTGTAGGCTCGATGGGCCGAATGGCCTAATTCTGATTCTGTGTGCTATGGTCGTCTCTGACTTAAGGAAATGCAAGTAGCCACTTTGGGCAATTATTGTCCAGCAGACAACTACTGCCCCAGGTGGATATCATGATGTGTGCAACAAACATTGATCGGCCACAGGTGGATGTGATTATTGGCTTGTTGAAGCTGTTTAGAAAATTGGCAGTTGTATAAAAGGGGTAGTTGTGGGAGTGTCTGAGTGCAGTTGTCCTGGGCTGTGGATGGGAGCAGTGGTCCCGAGCTGTGGATGGGAGCAGTGGTCCCGAGCTGTGGATGGGAGCAGTGGTCCCGAGCTGTGGATGGGAGCAGTGGTCCCGAGCTGTGGATGGGAGCAGTGGTCCCGAGCTGTGGATGGGAGCAGTGGTCCCGAGCTGTGGATGGGAGCAGTGGTCCCGAGCTGTGGATGGGAGCAGTGGTCCCGAGCTGTGGATGGGAGCAGTGGTCAGGGCAGAGACGGGGAGTCTCCCCTTGTGTCTGTTGTGGATCTACATCTCCATGGCATGCGGTAGGTAAGAACATTACAGCTTTCTACTGAATTGTGTTTGCTTCTTTGATTAATTCTGCTGAGTTTTCCTTTTCATTGTTGATATTTGAGGTGTCCAGGGGTTTTAGTGATTATTTTTTTCTGCTGCAACTGGAATTGTGTTGTTTCTGTGCTGTATCTCAGAACTAAACGGATGTTTCTACTAGTGGGAGAGTCTCGCACCAGAGGGCACAGTGTCAGAATAAAAGTATATAACTTTACTAAAGTGATGATACCCTAACCTTATCACAATTGAATTTGGCTGATGTAAATGTAGAAACAAAGACCTGTAGATGGTAGTTTAAACTAAATATAGACACGTTGCTGGAGTAACTCAGTGGGTCAGGCAACATCTCTGGAGAAACAAGAGATTTTGGGATGGAATAGAAGAAAGGTTCTTACCCAAAGTATTACCCATCCTTTTCCTCCCGAGATGGTGCCTGACCTGCTAAGTTTCTCCAGCACTCTTATCATGGTGTCCTCTATCTCCCACAGCTCTGCTCTTATTCCCCATCCCCCTACTCGTAACAAGGACTGAATCCCCCATGTCCTCGCCTATCACCTTACCAGCTGTCACATACAACAGATAATCCTCTGACATTTTTGCCACCTCCAACGGGATCCCACCACTGGCCTCATCTTCCCATTCTCCAATTTCAGTGGTTTCTCCCTCTTTCCCAGCCTGTCTCTGCCTCTTCCTTTCTTGATCCTGATCCCAACATCAGTCTGAAGAAGGATCTTAACCTGAAGCGTCGCCTATTCCTTCTCTCCATAGATACTGTCTGGTCTGGTGAGTTACTCCAACATTTTTGTCCACCTTTGATTTTTCCAGCGTCTGCAGTTCTCTCTCAAACCACACGGTGGGAGTGTTGACCACAAATTGGACAGGCCTGCAGTGCAGCGGATCACCACACGATGGGAGTGTTGACCACAAACTGGATGGGCCTGCAGTGCAGCGGATCACCACACGGTGGGAGTGTTGACCACAAATTGGAGCGGCCTGTTATGTAAATTCACAGCACATTGGGAGCGCTGTCTACACATTAGATACTGTGCTCTTTACTGCAAAATGGTTCATTGTTGCTCAGACTTTTATCCTTTCCCTGTAATGCACCCATTGCTCATATGCCAAACTTAGTAAAAGCCCTGAAACCAGGGAAGATTTTGAATGAAAGATGCTGGTTTAAAAAAAAAGGACAAAAAGACACAAAGTGCTGGAGTAACTCAGTGGGTCATGCAGCATCTGTGGAGAACATGGTGACGCTTCACAGAATTAAATATTAATAATTAAGTAATAACAACGAAATAGTAATAACAACTAAATAGTCCTTTCTTGTACGCTCATCTCTCAAACAGTCCCATATTCCCGTCTATCCCTTCCACCCATCTCTCCTAGTTTCATATTTCTCCAGGCATTGTCCACATGTCCAAGTGTTTTTACCTTGAGGACTAGAATCTTCTCACCCAGGCCTGTCCGACCCATTGAGTTTCTTCAGCACCTTGTCTAATAGTAGAGAAGGACGTTGGAACATTTCAAACATTAAATGTTATGTTAAATTGATTTTTCAGCATCAAGTCTTCCTGGATTTAGTCTTTTTTGGATGCCATAGGAGATAAGGTACGTATTTCAAACCCTCTTCAGTTTAATGGGATAAATATGTTCAATTGTTGATGGCTTTTCCAAATGTGTTTCTTCAACATCGAGGAGCTCGCAGTCTCTGGTAGAGACCGATGTCGGGAAGCTCCAAAGAACGCGACAGGTTCGACCAGACCCCGAGTGAGCTAGGATTCAACCCCCCGATGAAGGACCCCCGACACGCACGGCCCGACAGCCGGCTACGGGAGTCAAGATCGTGCCGTCAACGGAAGGCCCGAGCCCACCGACCGCGGGAGACCAAAGAAAGGAAGAGTTTGAACTTTGTGTTCTGTTGCTTTTTATTGGTATGAGTGTGTGGTAAATCAAATTCCTCGTGTTGCAAACACACCTTTTTTGCAACACGAGCCACTGCATGCTTGAATCGTGAGTGGATACACAGTGCTGGAGGAACTTAGTGGGTTTGACAACCTCTGAAGGATTGGACAGATGACTAATCGGGTCAGGAGCTCTCAGTCTGAAATACGGGGGAGAGCTGGAAATGAGGTGGGGGTTGGGCACTGCCTGACAGGTGATGGGTGGATTACAGGTGAGTGGGTGATGGGCAAATGGATGGAGTAAGTGCGAAAGGCTGAAGGTGGAAGTGATCAAACATGTTGGATGAGGACAAGAACTGTGAAATGTAAAACCAGGGTGAGGCGGGGTTGGAAGGTAAAAGGGAAATGTGGGACGGTTGAGAGATGAGCATACTTCCCTTCATTAACTAAGTAATAACTAAATAACAATAACTAAATAACTATAACTAAGTAATAATAAGTAAATAACAATAACCAAGTAATAAGTAAATACAAATAAATAGTGATAACTAAGTAATATCAACTAACTAGTCCTTTCTTGTACGCTCATCTCTCAAACAGTCCCATATTCCCTCTATCCCTTCCACCCATCTCTCCTAGTTGCATATTTCCGTTCTCTCGGTATTTGGCAGTTTGTCCCTTTCACCTTGAGCCTTTGGCACTCACTCCATCCATATGTTCACCATGCCTCACATGTACCACCTATTTCCTTGCTGGCTTTGTCCTGCGTGCCTCTGCCTCTTTTCACTCTCTTTCATCAGTCTGAGGAAGGTTGCTGACCTGAGGTGTCATCTGTCCATTCCATTTGCAGTCGGGCAGATTGTGCCTGAACTGCTGGATGCCTCCAGCACTTTGTCTTTGGACAGAGCCATGTTCTCTGGTTAAAGTAATTGTAGTTGGCTTCTGTTACAGGGAAAGTAGAGTTTCGTATTTTAGACTGAAGCTCTGGGGGGTTGGGTTATTCCAGGTATTTTTAACCATCTGGACACCACTGAATGTTTGTTTATATCTAACGTTTAAATGTCCACGTGAAGAGTAAGGCATCGGGCAACAAGGTTGGGAGAACACTTGTGAAATGTAATGGGTATTTGATGTAACTGGGGTGTTGCTGTGCTTGTAAATTGTGTCAGTGCTGGAGCAACTCGATGGGTGCAGCAACATCGCTGGAGAACATGGGTTGGTAATTCTGGGTTGGGACTCTTCAGACCTTAATCTCTTAAGGTAGTCTAAATATATTCGATTACATTAATATTGATCCATGCTGTAGGAGTCCAGACTGCAGACACAATGGTCCTGGTTGGAGATACACCTCCAGGCATTGTCCACATGTCCGAGTGTTTTTACCTTGAGGACTAGAATCTGCTCACCCGGGACTGTCCGACCCACTCAGTTACTCCAGCACCTTGTCTAATTGTAGAGAAGGACATTGGAACATTTCAAACATTAAGATGTTATGTTAATTTGATTTTTCAGCATCAAGTCTTCCTGGATTTGGTCTTTTTGGATGTCATAGGAGATAAAGAACGTATTTCAAACCCTCTTCAGTTTAATGGGATAATTATTCAATTATAGTTCAATTATTAATGGGATAAATATGTTCAATTGTTGATGGCTTTTCCAAATGTGTTTCTTCAACATCGAGGAGCTCGCAGTCTCTGGTAGAGACCGATGTCGGGAAGCTCCAAAGAACGCCAAAAGGTTCGATTAGACCCCGAGTGAGCTGGGATTCAACCCCCTGATGCAGGACCCCCGACACGGACGGCCCAACCGCCGGCTACGGGAGTCAAGATCGTCCCATCAACGGAAGGCTCGAGGCCCCAGACCGCAGGAGGCCAAAGAAGGGAAGAGTTTGAACTTTGTGTTCTGTTGCTTTTTATTGGTATGAGTGTCTGGTAAATGAAATTCCTCGTGTTGCAAACATACTTTTTTTACACGAGCCACCCCATGTTTGAATCGTGAGTAAATACACAGTGCTGGAGGAACTTGGTGGGTTTGACAACCCCCTGAAGGATTGGACAGATGACTAATCGGGTCAGGAGCTCTCAGTCTGAAATACGGGGGAGAGCTGGAAATGAGGTGGGGGTTGGGCACTGCCTGACAAGTGATGGGTGGATTACAGGTGAGTGGGTGATGGGCAAATGGATGGAGTAAGTGCCAAAGGCTGAAGGTGGAAGTGATCAAACATGTTGGATAAGGACAAGAACTGAAATGTAAAACTAGGGTGAGGTGGGGTTGGAAGGTAAAAGGGAAATATGGACAAGGAGTTGAGAGTTGAGCATACTTCCCTTCATTAACTAACTAGTAATAACTAAATAACAATAATTAAATAACAATAACTAAATAAATAACTAAATAATAACTAAATAGTAACTAAACACCACCAAATAGGAATAACTAAATAATAACAATAACTAAACAATTAACTAAACAGTTATAACTGCAAGTAATAGCAACTAACTAGTCCTTGTACGCTCATCTCTCAAACGGGAGTTCCATATTCCCTCTTTCCCTTCCACCCATCTCTCCTAGTTTCATATTTCCGTTCTCTCCTCATTTGGCATTTTGTCCCTTTCACCTTGAGCCCATGGCACTCACTCCATCCATATGTTCACCATGCCTCACATGTACCACCTATTTCCTTGCTTGCTTTGTCCTGCATGCCTCTGCCTCTTTTCACTCTCTTTCATCAGTCTGAGGAAGGTTGCTGACCTGAGGTGTCATCTGTCCATTCCACTTGCAGTCAGGCAGATTGTACCTGAACTGCTGAATGCCTCCAGCACTTTGTCTTTGAACAGAGCCATGTTCCCCGGTTGCAGTTGGCTTCTGTTACAGGGAAAGTAGAGTTTAATATTTTTGACTGTAGCTCTGGGTGGTTGGGTTATTCCAGGTTTTTTTAACCAACTGAATGTTTGTTTATATCTAACATTTAAATGTCCACGTGATGAGTGAGGCATTGGGCAACAATGTTGGGAGAACACTTGTGAAATATAATGGGTATTTGATGTAACTGGGGTGTTGCTGTGCTTGTAAATTGTGTCAGTGCTGGAGCAACTCGATGGGTGCAGCAACATCGCTGGAGAACATGGATTGGTAATTCTGGGTTGGGACTCTTCAGACCTTAATCTCTTAAAGTAGTCTAAATATATTGGACTACCTTAATATTGGTCCAACCTGCAGGAGTCCTGACTGCAGAGACACAATGGTTCTGGTTGGAGATACATCTCCAGGCATTGTCGACATGTCCAAGTGTTTTTACCTTCAGGATTAGAATCTTCTCACCCGGGACTGTCCGACCCACTGAGTTACTCCAGCACTTTGTCTAATTGTAGAGAAGGACGTTGGAACATTTCAAACATTAAAATGTTATGTTAATTTGATTTTTCAGCATCAAGTCTTCATGGATTTGGTCTTTATGGATGTCATCAGAGATAAGGTACGTATTTCTAACCCTCTTCAGTTTAATGGGATAAATGTGTTCAATTATTGATGGCTTTTCCAAATTTGTTTCTTCAACATCGAGGAGCTCGCAGTCTCTGGTAGAGACCGATGTCGGGAAGCTCCAAAGACCGCAAAAGGTTCGACTAGACCCCGAGTGAGCTGGGATTCAACCCCCCCGATGCAGGACCCCCGACACGGACGGCCCGACCGCCCGCTACAGGAGTCAAGATCGTCCCATCAACGGAAGGCTCGAGGCCCCAGACCGCAGGAGGCCAAAGAAGGGAAGAGTTTGAACTTTGTGTTCTGTTGCTTTTTATTGGTATGAGTGTCTGTTAAATGAAATGCCTCGTGTTGCAAACATACTTTTTTTACACGAGCCACCCCATGTTTGAATCGTGAGTGTATATATACAGTGCTGGAGGAACTTGGTGGGTTTGACAACCCCTGAAGGATTGGACAGATGACTAATCGGGTCAGGAGCTCTCGGTCTGAAATACGGGGGAGAGCTGGAAATGAGGTGGGGGTTGGGCACTGCCTGACAAGTGATGGGTGGATTACAGGTGAGTGGGTGATGGGCAAATGGATGGAGTAAGTGCCAAAGGCTGAAGGTGGAAGTGATCAAACATGTTGGATAAGGACAAGAACTGAAATGTAAAACCAGGGTGAGGCGGGGTTGGAAGGTAAAAGGGAAATATGGACAAGGAGTTGAGAGTTGAGCATACTTCCCCTCATTAACTAACTAACCATAACTAACTAACTAACTAACCATAACTAAATACCAACAAATAGGAATAACTAAGTAATAACTAACTAGTCCTTGTATGCTCATCTTTCAAACAGGAGTTCCATATTCCCTCTATCCCTTCCACCCATCTCTCTCCTAGTTTCATATTTCCGTTCTCTCCTTATTTGGCATTTTGTCCCTTTCACCTTGAGCCTTTGGCACTCACTCCATCCATATGTTCACCATGCCTCACATGTACCACCTATTTCCTTGCTTGCTTTGTCCTGCATGCCTCTGCCTCTTTTCACTCTCTTTCATCAGTCTGAGGAAGGTTGCTGCCCTGAGGTGTCATCTGTCCATTCCACTTGCAGTCAGGCAGATTGTACCTGAACTGCTGAATGCCTCCAGCACTTTGTCTTTGAACAGAGCCATGTTCCCCGGTTGTAGTTGGCTCCTGTTACAGGGAAAGTAGAGTTTAATATTTTTGACTGAAGCTCTGGGGGGGTTGGGTTATTCCAGGTATTTTTTAAACCATCTGGACACCACTGAATGTTTGTTTATATCTAATGTTTAAATGTCCACGTGGAGAGAGGCATCGGGCAACAAGGTTGGGAGAACACTTGTGAAATATAATGGGTATTTGATGTAACTGGGGTGTTGCTGTGCTTGTAAATTGTGTCAGTGCTGGAGCAACTCGATGGGTGCAGCAACATCGCTGGAGAACATGGATTGGTAATTCTGGGTTGGGACTCTTCAGACCTTAAACTCTTAAAGTAGTCTAAATATATTGGACTACCTTAATATTGGTCCAACCTGCAGGAGTCCTGACTGCAGAGACACAATGGTTCTGGTTGGAGATACATCTCCAGGCATTGTCGACATGTCCAAGTGTTTTTACCTTCAGGATTAGAATCTTCTCACCCGGGACTGTCCGACCCACTGAGTTACTCCAGCACTTTGTCTAATTGTAGAGAAGGACGTTGGAACATTTCAAACATTAAAATGTTATGTTAATTTGATTTTTCAGCATCAAGTCTTCATGGATTTGGTCTTTATGGATGTCATCAGAGATAAGGTACGTATTTCTAACCCTCTTCAGTTTAATGGGATAAATGTGTTCAATTATTGATGGCTTTTCCAAATTTGTTTCTTCAACATCGAGGAGCTCGCAGTCTCTGGTAGAGACCGATGTCGGGAAGCTCCAAAGACCGCAAAAGGTTCGACTAGACCCCGAGTGAGCTGGGATTCAACCCCCCCCCCCCCGATGCAGGACCCCCGACACGGACGGCCCGACCGCCCGCTACAGGAGTCAAGATCGTCCCATCAACGGAAGGCTCGAGGCCCCAGACCGCAGGAGGCCAAAGAAGGGAAGAGTTTGAACTTTGTGTTCTGTTGCTTTTTATTGGTATGAGTGTCTGTTAAATGAAATGCCTCGTGTTGCAAACATACTTTTTTTTACACGAGCCACCCCATGTTTGAATCGTGAGTGTATATATACAGTGCTGGAGGAACTTGGTGGGTTTGACAACCCCTGAAGGATTGGACAGATGACTAATCGGGTCAGGAGCTCTCAGTCTGAAATACGGGGGAGAGCTGGAAATGAGGTGGGGGTTGGGCACTGCCTGACAAGTGATGGGTGGATTACAGGTGAGTGGGTGATGGGCAAATGGATGGAGTAAGTGCCAAAGGCTGAAGGTGAAAGTGATCAAACATGTTGGATAAGGGCAAGAACTGAAATGTAAAACTAGGGTGAGGTGGGGTTGGAAGGTAAAAGGGATATATGGACAAGGAGTTGAGAGTTGAGCATACTTCCCCTCATTAACTAACTAACCATAACTAACTAACCATAACTAACTAACTAACCATAACTAAATACCAACAAATAGGAATAACTAAGTAATAACTAACTAGTCCTTGTATGCTCATCTTTCAAACAGGAGTTCCATATTCCCTCTATCCCTTCCACCCATCTCTCTCCTAGTTTCATATTTCCGTTCTCTCCTTATTTGGCATTTTGTCCCTTTCACCTTGAGCCTTTGGCACTCACTCCATCCATATGTTCACCATGCCTCGCATGTACCACCTATTTCCTTGCTTGCTTTGTCCTGCATGCCTCTGCCTCTTTTCACTCTCTTTCATCAGTCTGAGGAAGGTTGCTGCCCTGAGGTGTCATCTGTCCATTCCACTTGCAGTCAGGCAGATTGTACCTGAACTGCTGAATGCCTCCAGCACTTTGTCTTTGAACAGAGGCATGTTCCCCGGTTGTAGTTGGCTCCTGTTACAGGGAAAGTAGAGTTTAATATTTTTGACTGAAGCTCTGGGGGGGTTGGGTTATTCCAGGTATTTTTTAAACCATCTGGACACCACTGAATGTTTGTTTATATCTAATGTTTAAATGTCCACGTGGAGAGAGGCATCGGGCAACAAGGTTGGGAGAACACTTGTGAAATATAATGGGTATTTGATGTAACTGGGGTGTTGCTGTGCTTGTAAATTGTGTCAGTGCTGGAGCAACTCGATGGGTGCAGCAACATCGCTGGAGAACATGGATTGGTAATTCTGGGTTGGGACTCTTCAGACCTTAAACTCTTAAAGTAGTCTAAATATATTGGACTACCTTAATATTGGTCCAACCTGCAGGAGTCCTGACTGCAGAGACACAATGGTTCTGGTTGGAGATACATCTCCAGGCATTGTCGACATGTCCAAGTGTTTTTACCTTCAGGATTAGAATCTTCTCACCCGGGACTGTCCGACCCACTGAGTTACTCCAGCACTTTGTCTAATTGTAGAGAAGGACGTTGGAACATTTCAAACATTAAAATGTTATGTTAATTTGATTTTTCAGCATCAAGTCTTCATGGATTTGGTCTTTATGGATGTCATCAGAGATAAGGTACGTATTTCTAACCCTCTTCAGTTTAATGGGATAAATGTGTTCAATTATTGATGGCTTTTCCAAATTTGTTTCTTCAACATCGAGGAGCTCGCAGTCTCTGGTAGAGACCGATGTCGGGAAGCTCCAAAGACCGCAAAAGGTTCGACTAGACCCCGAGTGAGCTGGGATTCAACCCCCCCGATGCAGGACCCCCGACACGGACGGCCCGACCGCCCGCTACAGGAGTCAAGATCGTCCCATCAACGGAAGGCTCGAGGCCCCAGACCGCAGGAGGCCAAAGAAGGGAAGAGTTTGAACTTTGTGTTCTGTTGCTTTTTATTGGTATGAGTGTCTGTTAAATGAAATGCCTCGTGTTGCAAACATACTTTTTTTACACGAGCCACCCCATGTTTGAATCGTGAGTGTATATATATATATACAGTGCTGGAGGAACTTGGTGGGTTTGACAACCCCTGAAGGATTGGACAGATGACTAATCGGGTCAGGAGCTCTCAGTCTGAAATACGGGGGAGAGCTGGAAATGAGGTGGGGGTTGGGCACTGCCTGACAAGTGATGGGTGGATTACAGGTGAGTGGGTGATGGGCAAATGGATGGAGTAAGTGCCAAAGGCTGAAGGTGAAAGTGATCAAACATGTTGGATAAGGGCAAGAACTGAAATGTAAAACTAGGGTGAGGTGGGGTTGGAAGGTAAAAGGGATATATGGACAAGGAGTTGAGAGTTGAGCATACTTCCCCTCATTAACTAACTAACCTAATAAC